>NC_051220.1:36172718-36472718 GCF_015220715.1 Pygocentrus nattereri | reverse complement strand
CCACTGTGAGAAGATGGCTCAGTGCTATGAGTTTAAAAGGATGTGTAGCTCTAAAGAAGCCCTTACTCTAAAAAAGGAAGCTACTGATGTTCTCAGAACAACAGACTGACCACCCCAGGTCCCACAACTAAGCATCACTGAATATGTCTGAGATTACATGGATCAGAAGATCCAGAAAGAGTAACCAACTTCTAAGACTGAACTTAGTATAGAAACATATCCCTGCAGATTTCTTTGAAAAACTTAAAGCGAGTCTCCCAAAAAGGATGGACGCCTTAATAAAGGCAAAGGACGCATAAACTAAAACCAAAAAAAAAACATTATATTTAGTCGTTAAGGCTTCTGTGTCATTTTCTGTTAAATATGTTTTCTGCTATTCAGGGAATCAGCCCTGTGAACGGAAGGTCGCCGGTTCAATCCCCTGGGTTGACAGTCCATGACTGATGTGCCCTTGAGCAAAGCACCCAACCCCCAATTGTTCCCTGGGCGCCGTGGATAGGGCTGCCCACCGCTCAGGGGAAGTGTGCCCCCTAATGTTCATCTTCATTAGTGTGCATGTATGTGGGTGTTTCGCTGCACGAATGGGTTAAATGCGGAGGTCTAATTTCACAATGTTCAAACACAGTTGGCTGATGGTTCTGAATTCTATAAAAGAAGGGTGAGGATCTTTTGTCAGGATCTCATGATACTGTCTTCTCAATTCTTTTCTAAACACAACTCAGGTGGCTCCTCATGAAGGTGCTTGAGAGAATGTCAAGAGTTGGGTCATTTTGAGTGGAAATTTAATAAGCAAAGGGTGGTCTCTGACATTTGCAAAGTCCTGCATGAAGAAGTGAAATGTAGATGTACAATGCAAATGTAGATGTGACATGTAGGGTCAAATCTTTAATTCGTTTATTAGGTTATTTATCATTTCCTTAAGTTCAGATGAGCTGTTTGCAATCTGTTTGTGCAATCGTGAAAGTGTGTGTAATACCCAGCCTGGTAAAATACATGCTTGACATGAATAACAGTCACAATTGAGATAGAAATGCATCAGAAAAACACTTTCAGTCATCTTTTACAGTGACCAGTCACACATGAGACATAAGCTTCATGCTGGGATGAGAAATGCAAGCAGCATCCTGCTGTCTTTCTAATTGTAACACAAAGGTAAGCATCATAAAAGATGCCATAAACAACAATAACTTATTTGCCAAGGCTGTGAACGGCTCTAATAGCAGTCATAACCATATATGAAATGGATACAGGCTTGATATCGATGTGCTTTACAGATGCTCTAGTTCTGTCCACTGATATGTCACATGTTCATGCCTTTTTTTGTAACATACACAGATGGTTACAGTCACAGCAGCGAGTCTGAGCACTGAATTTGATCTAATGTTGTTTTCCAGGGGCCGTGTCCAATGTGATGTCCAAACCAGAGCACAAACGAACAGCCTGTGCCCCATCTGTGACCACATCAGCACAGATCAGTAACCACAGAAGACATGGAAACACCACAGGTCTGAGAACAGCTCTTTTTGTTTATTTTGAAGTGTGCAGGTTGAGCTTTTATGCTAATGTTGTATAAAAAAAATAAACCCCTTCCAATGTGATCAACTACTAGTGACAATAATTTTTTAAAATGTAGTAATAATAATAATAATAATAAACACCACGAAATGGCTTCTATAATAAGTGGGTTGGTTTTAGGTTGGGTTCCAGTAACACCTTAGTATAGAGATTATTCTTCTTATTCTTAGTGTAGATTATTATTCTCTTATTAAGCCTTAATGAGCCAATATCTGGTAACCAAATGGCTGTTCATTACTACTGCTTTAACTAAGCAATAACTAAGATGAGTTATACATCTTTCTTATTTGAATATGAAGCATCATAATCTTTTATATATTAGGTGTTCATTATTATACCATTTTTAGGCCTTTTCAAGCCAATAACTGGTATATAACATACAAAACCAATAACCGCTAAGTAACAGGCTGCCTGTTACTACTTTATAAAGCAGTAACTAATGTGAATTAAGTATTTTTCAGAGCACTTTCATTTATATTAATGTTATACTCTTTTGCATCATTTATTGGTATAAAAACATCTAACTAGTGCTTTATCTTTCTGATGAGATGCAGTCTGTCAAGGTATAACAAGATATAGCTGGAAGCTCTGTAACAAAGCACAGTTCATGCAGACCCCATCTTCAGACATGGCCTATACACCAGATTTTGATAACACTTTATCTGGATGGTCCACTGCAGATACTTTGTAAGTGCTCAGTATATCTTTAAGTAACATTCAACTAAATATCCATTAAATGCAATTGAACTTGAAGTTGAGTGTTAATTGGATGGTGCATTGTAGATGCTTTGTAAATGCTCAGTCTGTCTATAAGTAATATTAACCTAAATATGCATTAAATGCAAGTGAACTTCTTTAGGGTGAAAGTGTTTATTCAATATATCCTGAACACTAAACCTTAACATGAAGGAAATACCTACATCTACTCCTAACCTGAACCATAACCATGATGTTGTTGATAATCAACTGAACATGACCAGAAAGTTTGTTAATGATTTAAGCATCTGTAGAGCATCTATAGGGGACCATCCAACAGAGGTGGATGAAGTACACAAATCATGTACTTGAGTTAAAGTAGAGATACCCAAGGTAAAATATTACTCCAGTAAAAGTAGAAGTCCTTACTCTAGACCTCAGCTTGAGTAAAAGTACAAAAGTATTTGGCTTCAAATGTACTTAAGTATTGAAAGTAAAAGTAATAAAAGAGTAATTATGACTAATGTCCTGTTATCATTTTTATAACAAGACTCACTTCATGAACTCATGTCAGGTGAAAGTCCTCCAGCGTCTCTCTTGGTAAACCAGTCTTTTAATAGAATGTCATTAATTAGTGATGCTGATGTCTATTAAAATGATCATAAGCACAAAACACTGAAGGTAAACAGTTTCCATCAGGGAGAACCAAGTGGCTCTGAAATCACTTTTACACACAAGCAAAGTTTCAGTTTAAGATTACTTTATAAATTAGTTACAAGTTGAATAAAAACTGCCTTTAAACTCAGGATCACAAATAAGTTTTCCTTTACTATGTTGATCTGTAGGCCTCTGTTCATAAACATAAACTATCCCAAACTAATTTACTATAAAATGAAAGTGTTTGTATGAATTCAGAAAAAAAAGAAACACGTCAGTCACGACTGCATATGTGGACATATTTCTATATTGTGGTCTATTTACAGGTTAGGTTAGTACCATCATTGGTGTTCTTGCTTTGCGCTTCTTTTGTTTTGACATGTTACATTTTTATACACACAAAAACCAAAAGGAATGACAGATTTCTCAAAATATAGTGGAGTAAAAAGTGAGATATTTGACTTTGAAATGTAGTGGAGTGAAAGTAAAAAGTTGCCTGAAATGGAAATACTTAAGTAAAGTACAGATACAGAACAAAACTACTTAAGTACAGTAACGAATTACATTTACTTAGTTACTGTCCACCACTGCCATCCAAATAAAGTGTGACCCAGATTTTAACCCCTTCTGAGTACATCTAGCTAATTTTTAGGTTTAGTTGATCTTTATTTACAGCCGTCTTGGTGATTTAATATTCATGTTGATAAGAATCAAAAGAAAAGATCATCACAGCATTTTCCAATAAGAGGAAAATACTTTCACTTTGGTTACAGCTTAATGCTTGTAAAGCTTTAATAAGAGCTGTGTTACCAGGTTTTCTGGTCTTTTTCTAAACACAGAGAAACACATCTTTATTTTTTTTAATCGGTGGTAACTGATTGTGTGTGCCAGATGAAGAGATGTTGAAAAGTAGTAAAGAGCACTGCTTTAAGGTACAGAGCTGAGCCTTTCCTGTCAGCCCTGCTGGCCTCTTTTCCTCTCTCACTCTGTCCAGCTCCTGTTCCCCATGTGGCCACTGTAGTGCTGTGGTGCAGTGCCATTGCTCTCCTCAGTTTTTGGGGTGACCTAAAATAGCAGGAGTAATTGCAGGATGAAACTTACCCAACACAGTTTTGTTACTGAAGCACTCAGTACTCAAAACTGTTTTCCCTGAGCAAAATAGATAAGAGAGCATGTGATTGATTCAGCATCAGAGTTTGAACACGAGACCGAAATTACTTTCTTGTACATGGAGAGCATGCAAGCGTGGACTAAGCTCCCACTGTGACGTCCTTTAAACTGAAGTTTAACAGGCCAAGCAACAAACTGCTTTCTAACTCTCGTGTTAAATCTTGAAATCTGTGTAGGACTAATCAGGACCTAAGAACTCCCACTCAAAAACTCCATTTTTGTTCATTTTAATATTTACGCAATTAAAAAATGCCAGCTGCTGTTTACATTGTGTCAACGTTTCATGACAAATGCATTCATAGACATGGTCCAAACTGAATTGTTACATCAACTTACAGTTAAGAATTTTTTTTCCCTTCTCTTATAAAGTTGCTATTTGGAAGAGACAAGATTTTGTTATGAAAGCAACAATTTGTAGACCAAAGCTCACATGAATTTATATGACTAGATTAACATGAATGCTCTTCTATGAATTACTCCTTCCAACTGAAGCCCCATTACGGTGATGCTATGCTGTCAATATATGCCGTTACCTGTGCCTCCTTGTCATTATATACCCTTACCGTTACCTGTGCCTCCTTGTCATTATATACCCTTACCGTTACCTGTGCCTCCTTGTCATTATATACCCTTACCGTTACCTGTGCCTCCTTGTCATTATATACCTTTACCGTTACCTGTGCCTCCTTGTCATTATATACCCTTACCGTTACCTGTGCCTCCTTGTCATTATATACCTTTACCGTTACCTGCGCCTCCTTGTCATTATATACCCTTAGCATTACCTGTGCCTCCTTGTCATTATATGCCCTTACCGTTACATGTGCCTCCTTGTCATTATATACCCTTAGCATTACCTGTGCCTCCTTGTCATTATATACCCTTACAGTTACATGTGCCTCCTTGTCATTATATACCCTTACCGTTACCTGTGCCTCCTTGTCATTATATGCCCTTACTGTTACCTGTGCCTCCTTGTCATTATATATCCTTACCGTTGCATGTGCCTCCTTGTCATTATATACCCTTACCATTACCTGTGCCTCCTTGTCATTATATGCCCTTACCGTTACCTGTGCCTCCTTGTCATTATATATCCTTACCGTTACCTGTGCCTCCTTGTCATTATATACCCTTACCGTTACATGTGCCTCCTTGTCATTATATACCCTTACCATTACCTGTGCCTCCTTGTCATTATATGCCCTTACCATTACCTGTGCCTCCTTGTCATTATATATCCTTACCGTTACCTGTGCCTCCTTGTCATTATATGCCCTTACCATTACCTGTGCCTCCTTGTCATTATATGCCCTTACCGTTACCTGTGCCTCCTTGTCATTATATATCCTTACCGTTACCTGTGCCTCCTTGTCATTATATATCCTTACCGTTACCTGTGCCTCCTTGTCATTATATACCCTTACCGTTACATGTGCCTCCTTGTCATTATATACCCTTACCGTTACCTGTGCCTCCTTCTCATTATATACCCTTACCATTACCTGTGCCTCCTTGTCATTATATACCCTTACCGTTACCTGTGCCTCCTTGTCATTATATACCCTTACCGTTACATTTGCCTCCTTGTCATTATATACCCTTACCATTACCTGTGCCTCCTTGTCATTATATACCCTTACCATTACCTGTGCCTCCTTGTCATTATATACCCTTACCGTTACCTGTGCCTCCTTGTCATTATATACCCTTACCATTACCTGTGCCTCCTTGTCATTATATACCCTTACCATTACCTGTGCCTCCTTGTCATTATATACCCTTACCGTTACCTGTGCCTCCTTGTCATTATATACCCTTACCATTACCTGTGCCTCCTTGTCATTATATACCCTTACCGTTACATGTGCCTCCTTGTCATTATATACCCTTAGCATTACCTGTGCCTCCTTGTCATTATATACCCTTACCGTTACATGTGCCTCCTTGTCATTATATACCCTTACCGTTACCTGTGCCTCCTTGTCATTATATGCCCTTACCGTTACCTGTGCCTCCTTGTCATTATATATCCTTACCGTTGCATGTGCCTCCTTGTCATTATATACCCTTACCATTACCTGTGCCTCCTTGTCATTATATGCCCTTACCGTTACCTGTGCCTCCTTGTCATTATATATCCTTACCGTTACCTGTGCCTCCTTGTCATTATATACCCTTACCGTTACATGTGCCTCCTTGTCATTATATACCCTTACCATTACCTGTGCCTCCTTGTCATTATATGCCCTTACCGTTACCTGTGCCTCCTTGTCATTATATATCCTTACCGTTACCTGTGCCTCCTTGTCATTATATGCCCTTACCATTACCTGTGCCTCCTTGTCATTATATGCCCTTACCGTTACATGTGCCTCCTTGTCATTATATATCCTTACCGTTACCTGTGCCTCCTTGTCATTATATATCCTTACCGTTACCTGTGCCTCCTTGTCATTATATACCCTTACCGTTACCTGTGCCTCCTTGTCATTATATATCCTTACCGTTACCTGTGCCTCCTTGTCATTATATATCCTTACCGTTACCTGTGCCTCCTTGTCATTATATACCCTTACCGTTACCTGTGCCTCCTTGTCTTTATTTAGTGTGAAGGATAACAGTCACTATTGCACTGGCTCTTTCATCTCAGGTTATAGATTATAGATATTATATTATTCTAGATTGTTGTATTTTCTTATTTGTATTTGTATATTTGCTGCTAAATTTCCTTTAGGATCAATATAGATATCTATCTATCTATCTATCTATCGTGATGCTCTTTTGTTTCTCAGAGTCACAAGCAATAAAAGTGGACGAGAGACTGCGACTGGCCCGCGAGCGAAGAGAGGAGCATCTCAAACAGCTCGGTATTTACCTGTGAAAGCTCCATTAGAGGTCAATGGCTCAAGCCATTAGTACATAAAATTCCAGGCTTCTACTCCAGCTTTCACTTTCGCTATTAAACTCAATGTGAACCCACGCTTCAAACCCTCACTCTCAAAACTACATGGAACTAAAATACATTAGAGTACTGGTCAAAAGTTTAGAATCATTATTTTCAATCAAAAAAATCATCAATTTTCATTTTTATAGGAATATATACAATTATTCTAATATGTTAGTTCTGTAGAAAGTCACAAGTTTCGGATATTTAGCAGGACACCAGGAATCTGTAATGAAAGTGCAGAAATGGTTCTATATAAATGTGTTTAGAATGATTAACAGAGCTGAAGATTCTAAACTGTGTGAGAAAGACATTTAACATTGAGAAGGTATTATAACATTAATATGCAGAATTTATCATATTTCAAAAGTGGAAGTCAAGTCTCAAAGAAAATAACCTGACAAAAAAGGTTATTAACCATTTAATAACTTCTCTATTCACAGAATTCTTGAAATACTGAATAAAGCATGTAAAAACATGGAATGTTTTCATCCAGATCATAAGTTATTACAAGTTATTTTGAAATAACAAAAATTGTTAATGTGGCAAGTGATTCCAAACTTTTGGTTTGTAGTGTATAATTATGCATTAATTTTTAAACTTATGCTTATTACTCAGTTATTAATCTTTACTCATGAGCCCTATGCTTATTACTCAGTTATTACTGTTAAGTGTGCGAACCTTATGCTTATTACTCAGTTATTAATTTTCCCCTATGAGCCCTATGCTTATTACTCAGTTATTACTGTTAAGTGTGTGAACCTTATGCTTATTACTCAGTTATTAATCTTTAATTCTTGAACCCTATGCTTATTACTCAGTTATTTCTGTTAAGTGTGTGAACCTTATGCTTATTACTCAGTTATTAATCTTTAATTCTTGAACCCTATGCTTATTACTCAGTTATTAATCTTTACCCCTTGAACGCTATCCTTATGTCAATAGCATTAACATTAATAGCTGCATTATAAGCATATTACTTAAATGGTCAACATTAACATCTGAGTAATAATCAGTAAAGAACCATTTTGGTCATCAGGGAAATATGTGTCTTTAATCTGTCTATAGCGTCCCGGGAGCGAGGCTGGCTGGCCCGCGAGGAGAGGGCAAGGAGGTACTATGAGAAGCACCTCGAAGAGCGTCGGAGGAAGCTGGAGGAGCAGAGGCAGAAAGAGGAGAGGAGGAGGATGGCGGTGGAGGAGAAACGCAGGCAGAGGCTCAAAGAGGAGCGAGTGAGTCTGGCTGATGAGCACTCAGAGTTGCTGCAGTCCAGCTTTTTATTTTTAGACCTAATCGGTCATTTTGTGAAATGCCAGCGCATGAAGCATTTTGTTGCTGTTTGGCTCAGGAGCGGTATGAATCAGTGGTGCGAAGAACTATTGAGAAGAGTCAGAAAGCCAAACAGAGGGCAGGCCACTCTCAGAGAGGAGGGAGTAATGCCAGGAGCAGCACAAATGGTAAATATGTAATGCATATTTCAACACATCAAAGCTCTCTCCTGGGCTGCTTGTCCTCGTCCTAGTCTTCTGCCCTAACGCTGCACTCTCCTCTTTGCTATCAGTGTCTGTGCTTTGGTCCTCTCCAGCTAAACGCCGCTGTCTTAGTCAGTGGGAGATAGACCTGGTTAGCCGCCTTCAGACCCCCACAATCTCTTATCTAGCCAGAAGCAGGAGCACTGTATGTCTATCACGAGGAGAAGGTAAACACCCACAGCAAATATATATATATATATATATATATATATATATATATATATATATAGGGAAAATATTCTGATTTGCAATATATTCTCAATTAATAACATTGTTCTATAGGCTTTCAGAACAGATATGTGTGTATTTAAAGTATAACGGCCAAATGTGTTCTAATGGTGGTCTGCTTGCTTTTCTCTTGTGCTCTTTTTCTTTTCCTATGACTTGCATTTCTCATGCTTTCATCTGAATTCACTTCCATTTTTCACAATTGTTTAAAATCAAAATCCACACCCTCATTGCTCAGTTGTTCATGTTTGTCGACGTTCAGCCTCATGCCACTCTGTGAGCTCCAGCGGTCCACAGAAAGTGCAGCAGAGCTGTGGAACGGTGCCACAGAGGAGAGTCACCAGACCTGAAATGAAGAACAACATCCACAGAGCCTACAACAAGGAGCCGGTGAGCTTTCGGCCTTCTTATATTTTACTTCATTGTTCAAACTGCAGTGGTATTGCTAATATTACCTGTGCTGAAATGATTATATTGTAAACCGGGCATCAAACGTGGGCCGCAGCCTATCAGTGAGATCAACAATTAAATTCATAAAAGCCTGACCAGTTACAATGACAAAAGATGGTTCTTCAAGGGTTCTTTAGCAAAGAAAATGGTTCTCTACAGGACTGAGCACTCAAAGAACCTTTTGCAAGTTTACAGGGTTCTTTGCATCATGAGAGAATTCTGGAGCACGCACGCACACACACACACACACACACACACACACACACACACACACACACACACACACACAGATCCTCTAAGCCGCTTATCCTTCTGGGTCGAGGGGAGGAGCCGGAGCCTTATCCCAGCCATCATTAGGCGAAAGGCAGGATACACCCTGGACAGGTCACCAGTCCATCGCAGGGCAGAAAGACAGATATACACATTCACACACATCCAGGAGCAATTAGCCTGGCTGCATGTCTTTGGACTGTGGGAGGACACCAGGATACCTGGAGGAAACCCACACAGACACAGGGAGAACATGCAAACTCCACACAGAAAGGACCCTGGTTGCCCGGCCGGGGAATCGAATCCAGGCCCTTCTTGCTGTGAGGCAACAGTGCTGGTTCTGGAGCATAACTCTGATATTTTGCATCAACTACATTAAAGTTTTTGTTTGAATTTTTAAAGAAAGCCTATGATGTGGATGGACCCCAGATGACCTGGTGTGGAATGACTTGTATGTTAAATGCTGAGCTAGAGCTGGACATCTCTGTCTGACGTTGCTTTTTTGGTTCTGGAAGTGTCCTAATGGCCATTTTTGTCTCTTGTGGGTCTTAGAGGTCAGCTGGTGATCTGGAGAAAAGAGAACGGAAGAAGCCACAGTCTAACACATTAGCTGCTAGAGTGACGTTCACATTAAGCACAGGCTCGATCCTTCAGGACAAAACAAAATCCTCATCAGTAGGGTATGTAATGGATAAGCATATTGAGCATCACTCATCAACTGTTCTTAGATTCTGACATTCAACAATGTTTTCTTGTTTAGGATTTGTTCTTAGGTAAGACTAGCATCTGCAAACGCTCAAGAGCACAAACGTGTGAACGATTCTGGGGTTAAGAATATCAAAAAAATCTGACAAAGACTTTCCCTTAGGATGTTTGGTCAAGAACAAATAATAAAAAAAAGGCTTAAGAATATATTGGTGAATGAGGCCCAGTGTCACTGGCATCAAAACTTCATAACTTTATTTGATCTTTTATTACTGTTGTTATCTATTTCGATCAAAAAATGCTGTCCCATCTTTTCATGTCACTCCTGAAATACAAAGAGTTTTAATCCTTAGGAGGAGCTATATTTTAGACACTCCCCTGTATTTTAGGAGGTTAGACTCCATCCCTGTCTCTCATGGCCACATGGTGAGCAGTTAGACCCCATTGATTTGAAGTAAATGTGTCCAAAAGTCTGAACATCACTGTAGTACTTTAAGAATTGTCACTACCGAAACACATATTTTCTGCAGTTCAAATATCTTTGAGTTTTGACAAAAATACTATGATTTAATGTGTGTGCAACTGTTCAAAGCTGTGTTTGCTAGTCATGTACTGGCTAGCACTTCTGAGTTCTGCACAAAATGAACTAAAATTGTCATTCCTGAACAATCACTTCTGACACAACCGCTACTGAAACATTTGGTAAAGTTTCGGCAGCATCATGATTGTTTTAGAATGTCTAACATCTTGTCCGAAATGTGATTTCAACACTGATTTTGAACGAATTTAGCTGAATGATCCATTTATACATCATTAATTTAAGTGAACTGTCTGTATGTTGCCCCATCAAGGCCTTCAGTGAGACTTCCTCCGAGACAAGTGTCTCCCAGACAGGAGAGTTTGCCCCCCCTTGCTGAGGAGGATCCAGAGTCAGAGTATGTGCCGTCCTCCAATCAGCCTCAAGCTGACCAATTTTTGCCAGAAGACGCTGGCCAAAACAGTCCATTCCTGCCAAGCTCCGCCTCTCCACAGCCTCTGGGCCTTCCAGCCTGTCCTCAGACGTCCAGTGGTGAGGGGAAAATAGACCTTTCTATTTTTTTCTTCTTCTATTCTAGACCTTCTATTATTTTGAGTTATTTAGAGTTTTTCCACACATCAGCATAACAACACTGTGTTGATTCCGTGGCATCAGGACACAAGGATACAGGAATTAATGCAAGGCTGAAACTAAGCCCACAGTATTCCGATCTTGGGACAACTGTCTGCTCAAAGGGTTTGTAATTGTTGTTTTTGATCAAAATAAATCTCACTTATTAAAATTATTAAGTGCTGTCATTATTAAGTGCTGTCGATTGTGGCCCCTGACAACCGTACGAATAATATTTCTTCAGAATATCCAGTTCTCTGACTGAGTCTTTAGGCTTCTGAATGGCTGGTTTATGATTTCTATTATGGTATCCATCCAACCACTAACTGGTCATCTTCTTCCTCTTTAACCTTCAACTCTTCCAAGCAAAATTGCCTTTTCATCTCAGAATATGCCCAAGATTTGAACGCTTCAGTTTGGTTATCTGAGCTTTGAGTGAGGGGCGAGGCTTTGCTACATGTAGGAGAAAAAACTGAGAAGAATTATCACTTATCACTTACCTCAGATACCGCTTACCTTGTCCACCAACAAAGGATATTTGAAGTCTTCATTAGTTTTGTACTGAAGCTGCAAGGCTAATTTGCAATGAAGCTTATGCCTACTAACTAGCATTGTGTACACTACGAAAACTGGGAAAGCTCAGATCCAAAATGCTTGGCTCTGATATTCAAATATGATCGGGAAATATGACCGGATTGGGAACCCTTGGCCTAAAGCATCACACAGGAGTTGTTAAGCAATCTCAGATCGACTTGCTTATGTAGTTTGTGACACACAAGCAAGACACAGTTCACAAACATGTCATGCTGATATTGTGGAGTGTATTTGAGGAAAATTGTCTTACATTGGGCCTAAATATTGCATTACTGCAAATATTGCAATATTGCTACTTTACATTTCCAGTGCCAAGCCTGATCAGTGCTGGAGGCCAGGGCAGACCCTCAGCAGGAACCACAGACCCTGAAGAGGCATCACGCCTGCTGGCGGAGAAGAGGAGACAGGCCCGCCTGCAGAGGGAGAGAGAGGAAGAGCAACGCAAGCAGAGAGAGGAAACGGAGAGGTGAGGAGGAAAAGGAATTCAAAATACAGCATTCTCACAGCTGTCATGTGAGAGGTTCTCTGTACTTTTGCTTCAGTTATAAAGCGGGAGAGGGATAAAATGTGCTGTAATGTAATAAAAAAGTGAGACAATGTAAGCAGCACTTTATTTGTAGTGTGGGTTTAGTTTTTGACATATCTGAGTAAACTATACTGAGCCACAATACTGGCTATAAAAATGGGAAAATCTAAATTTCAGTTGAGATGCAAATGTACATGTGGCTTCAGGCGAGGGAGAGAAGAGCTGGCCCGTCGGAGAGCAGAGGAGCGAGACAGGCAGGAGGCTGAGGCCCAAAGACTTCAGGAGGAGAGGAAGCAGAGGGAGGAGGAAGAACAAAGGAAGGCAGAAGAGGAGAAAGCTCAAAGACAGATAGAAGAGGAACAAAGACTTCAGCAACAGGTGAGAGTGAATACAATATTTCCCAGGAGCCTTGCTCTCACGCCATTTCAAAAACATCTTATGTAATTTTTCAAGCATGGAGAGTTCTTTTTTGTATTTGTATTGATCTGACATTGTAAAGACCCTGTAAACAGTATTAAGCATGCATGTGAGGAAATGCATTCTGAGCCATCTTTGGCTGTCAGAGAGAAGAGGAGGAGGCTCGTCAGAGGCTCCTGGAAGAGCAGCAGAGGCTGGAGAGAGAGCAGCGATTCCAGAGAGAAGAGACTGAGCGGCAGGAGAGGAAGAAGGTATGATTACTATGAGCGAAGTACAGTGTGCTGAATGTAGGTCAGCCAGGAAAAAGGAAGGGGGGGGGGGGGTTAACTTCAGTGGTATCCCATCTATCACATAAAATATAACCCACTGTATAACACATTACATTCATCTCCACAGCGACTAGAAGAAATTATGAAAAGGACAAGGAAAACAGACGCTGCTGAGAAGGTAATCACAACAAAAAGATGCCTCATTGTAGTTTGGCAGTTTCTCAAGACAACTACTTTTCTGTAAACTTAGCAAATATTTAGTATATTTAGTTACCAGTTCGGTCACCAGTTAGTTGCTCAGTGATATATACTTATGTGAACATTTTCAAATAATAATGCTTTTCCTATACTTAGGTATATTTGTGAAGAATGAACCTTTTACCCAGTTAAAATGTATTTATTAACATTTAGCTATTGATTCCATCATTGGGTTTAATTTCATTCCATTCTGTTGGTTTAGCTCATCGACTACTTTGCTGTCACTCACACCTCAGACTTTGGAGCTTTGGCACTTAATTTTAAGCCAAAGGGATCCAAAGGGATCTATCCTATTATGATGCTGGAGGCACTAGACAGTCACTGCAGTTACTTACTAACCTACAACACTCTGTTTTAGAGAGAACTGGGTAAAATATTACTTCAGTAAGAGTGAAGGTATTCCAGCTATATTTCTACCTGGATAAAAGTACAAAAGGAAAGGTTCTGTCAGTTATTGTAGTTACAGTTGTTTGCAAAAGTCATATTTTCCGATTTTCTAAGTGAAGAGATGTCATTGTCCTTACAATCATATACAATAATCAAATGACATGTTTTACTGATTTTCTGCATGAAAATAGGTGAACACATCCTCTATGGAAAGCACACTGAAACATGGCTTTTTTTTCTTTTTTGGCAAATTTTAGTGCAGAATTTCTATTTGTTTGCTGAGTTTATTTATTATACTTCATTTTTGAAAAAAAAAAAAGAAACATCAAAACTAAAATATGTCGTAACTTTTTCCAGGCAACACTTTGTTTTGTATTGTTTTTTTCCACTGGCATGCAATGTCAGCAAATAAACATCAAAATGTGCAAAAGTGTGTTCTCTGTGGAAGAAGTGGCAACTTATTTTCACTTAGAAAACCCACCAAATATATAATTTCACCGGGGATGCACAAACTTTTGTGTACAGCCATATTATGTTTGATTATTTGATTTTTATTTTGCAGTTCTGTTTCGTGGATCTGTGTGGTTGCAGACCCTAACAAATAACTCACACAGATCTCCTTAATAGAACCTGTTCATCACAATATTTACTTTGATTTTCAAACTCAGTTTACTTTATTTTTATATTTACAATCAAGCGCGTCTGAACTTTAACTCAAGTACAAAAGAAGTAGAATACTTGTATTCAGGTAACATTTTATACACTGTACTTATACCTTTACTCAAGTAGTTCAGTTCACTTTGTCCAGCCCAGTTACTCTGATTATTTTGAAAGGTAATTTTATTTGGGTTTTCACAGAAGTAGCTGCACTTTTACTTGTACTTTTACTCTATGTAGTGTGGATTGAAGCTACTCTACTCTGTGGATTGACTGATTGATTGATTGATTGATTGATTGATTGATTGGTTGATTGATTGATTGGCTGATCGGTTGATTGGTTGATCTGTTCATCTGTTGATTTGTTGATTGGTTGATTGATTGATTGATTGATTGATTGATTGATTGATTGATTGATTGATTGATTGATTGATTGATTGATTGATTGATTGATTGAATGATTGATTGATTTACTGTGCTCTACAGAAACCAGCTTCACCCAGTATCATAATGAAAGACAGCCTGCCAAATGAGAACATGAAGCCCATTCACAGTCTGCCATTAGAAGAAGTTATCAAGCTGCCTGGTCCAGTGAAGGCCTCTAAGATGACTTTAGGCAATGAGGAGGACATCCTTCCTGCAGTGGCCTTCAAAGAGCGCAGGTCTCTCCGCACACTTACAGGCCTGGAAGAGATCCAAGCTCATCAGCGAGCAGGTCAGAGAACTCTACTTACAAGCTTGATCTAAAAATAATCTTCAATAATTTGCTTTCAGAGTCTTCTAACGTGAAACAGTGGGCTATTATGACTTCACTAATAAATTACTGAAAGCATCGCACACCAACAGCTTGAAGCTTTATGTTCAGGTTTAATTCGTGACACAGTAAAATTGAACTCCAGTCACAAAAGTTGTTTTTTATGTTTTTTTCTCTCGGTCTTCTCTTTCCTCAGAAGTCATCTAAAGATAAAGATAAAAGATCACAAGATCTGCAAGGAACCTGCAAGCCTGTACTTTCTTTATGGAAGAACACAGATGCAGAATAGCTTCACCTGCACTTTAAGGAATCCTCTACGACCCATTTCACACATATGAAGTAAGACAGAAGTGTCTGGCCCCCGAGGCTGTGCTGCCTCGGTATGTTTTGAGGCCGTGCCGCATGTTCAGTTCATGCTCTGTGGGAATGTGGTAAGGCACATTTCAAACTAATGGCTTCACAATGTTTTACAGTGCAATGACCTTCACCTAAAGCCTGAATATGCCATAGGTGTAGATTTACCATGTGATGTTTGAGGTGTCGTGTTCAGAAATGGTAACTGTTTTATTTATAATCAATATAGGACTTAATGAACAGACGTGTTACTCACAAAACAATCACGAGACATTTTTCCAATATCAGTATTAAAAGGGAATTTTATTGATTTTTCAAAAGTTCTACGTGATTTAGTGGTTGAGAGGTAAACAAAGTCATTCAGAGATGCTCGATGTGAAGTGGTTCACTGTAGAGAAACTAACCAACCAGGGGTCACAGTGTCTACAACACAAATATAGTCATTTTATTTGTTGTCCAAAAATGATCAGACGACTTACAAGTGTCCTCTGAGTTTTTGTATGTAAAAAATATGGTAAAATAGTGATGAATCTGAAAACATAAGGTTTCTTGGGAGACTGTTAAAAACCTTGTAAAAATCCCTGCATGTTCTCCTACACTCTGAATCTAATGCATTAAAAAGAATACATTTTGGGCCAAAACCTCAAGATCTCACAATTTTCATTATGCAATGTTTCAGGCTTCAGACCATGTATCTGTTGCCATTTAAGGTAACAACTGTCTATGAGGTTTGGCATTAAATGCTTTATATGTCTGGTTCCTATCACCACCACTGTAAACAATTCTGACTCAGTAAGTTTCTCTAGAATGGAACATTTCACCCCAAACCTTTCTGAATGATTTTGTTTAATGCAGACATTTTGAGAAACTGGTGGAATTCCCCTTTAATATATAGGGCTCTACTTTGCAACGCAGCTACTTTGTCTTGTATTGGTATGAAACTGAAGTACTATTGCATCAGTTGTTCTTGCTGAGCTGTGCTTCTAAAGCCTGCTGCTGGGTCAGACGATCCGAACTCAGCCACTTTCTCAGTTTCCTCCGACTTTCTTCAGTTTTGCATTGCTGCTATTTAGCTATTCCAAAATGAGACGTACTGTCCTGTTTTTTATTTACCAAACCTTAAGCATTTAGAAACTGTACTATCCACCCTTTTTCTGAGGGTACTAGTACAATCCTCAGCGAGTATGTGCAATTATCTAAACTTATGCATAAATAACACCAAGAATATGGAGTGTAGATGTACACAATCTAATTAAATATTTTATCGGTGTAAATAAACACGCTTTGAAAGCAAACTGTGAGTGTATTGGAAAATTTCTGCTTCTCTAACTGTAAGTTAGACTCATTTGACGTCTGTGGAGAACACTGTGAAAAATGATGTCTTTGCAAGTGAAAACTTAAATCTAAGATCATTTAACTCCTTTCTTGACATGTGCACTTGTTTTAAGTCATTTTATTCATTTTATTCAGTCATATTGTCTTAGTATTGGTAGATAGTTGACCTGGTTTGATGGACTGATGCTTGAAACATGCCAAATTATCTGCCAGTCATTTGAATAAACTGTTATGGAGCAGAGAGTTTCACTAAACAAAATCACAGAAACAAATAAAGACACATCTGTAAGATAAATGTTGCTACAAAATGCTTCGAAATGCATTTAAATCAAAAATTTGAAACAGAAAAAATCTCAGTTCTTCAGAAATCCCATCAAGTTTACTTGTTTCCAGTCCCCTAGTCAAATATCATGTTTTGTTGATTAAAGTGAAAAAATGTGAACACATCCTCTACAGAGAACACACTTCTGCATATTTTAATACACAATTACCATTTATTTGCTGAATTTGACATATTGGGAAATTAGATAGAATGTGGTCTGAGCCAAAATATTCAATGTTTGTTAAATTTATGTTAAACTCAGCAAATAAACATAATTGACACTATAATTAGCAGAGAAATGGCATTTTTAAGTGTGCTCTATGTAGAGGCTGTGTTCACTTATTTTCACAACGCCTGTAATGTGACTGGGTGTGTTCAAACTTTTGCGTGTGACTGTAAGCTGAAGCATCTCTGAAACACAGAGCGACTTCTGTCATGCCTGGGCTCTTACGAAAAGGGAAGTTGTGTACTTGTAGATGTATACTCTTGTGCCAGGTCAACTTCTGGTGGGTGATCATATGCATATTATTTATATATATATATATATATATATATATATATATATATATATATATATATATATATATATATATATATATATATATATATATATATATATATATATATATATATATACATATATATTAAAATTCCATTGTCCTAAACTCCATCATCCATTTGCTTTGAACTAACAGATCAACAAAAGCTTTAGTTTTTATTACATTGCAAGCTCTCAATTTCTTCACAGTAAAAAAAATTAAAACTCGGCTTAATAATGTTATAATTATAATTAATTATATTTCAACTTATTACAGTGCGTCTTTTGAGTGAACTCAACCTGAGGGACTTCTTCAAACCTCTTAGATCAAAATTCTGCTAATTGTATCTCAGTAATGTAAACAATACCAAATATGGCGATTTTGAATGTCCCCACTAGGCGGGGCTCTTTCTATCCCACAATGATTGCGTTTTCATGGCTCCCAGTTCAAGACAATGACCATGACCTTTCAATGGGGCAAGTTAGCATATGATCTCAAACAGTTGTCGATTTATCTCTATTTATCTGTCTTTTCTTGTGAATTTCAGGAATTATCGCAGACAGTGACTGAGTGGCTCATTGTTGCTGTCCTTAAGTTGTGGTCTGTCTTGACAAAATTTGATCAGATACACGCTACACCCAGTACAGACTAGTTTTTGGCTCCTGGGTTTCACAAGTGCATGTTCAACCATAAAATCCATTTCACATAGTACTATCTAGCTATAGCAGTATCCTCTGGGCACATGAATACAGTATGTGCAGGGTTTGACACATTGAAATCCAAGCTGGGCTGCTTTTTATTACAGTATTATCCACATGGTGGCGTTGCAGCATTTAGCATACTCAGCTTTCTTTGCCCCTTCATCATTCTATAACCACAGTGCAGACAGAACTGCAGATTTGTCTGTTAATGCTTTGTGTACTGTGGGTTGCAACATCAACATCAAACAGTGATTCTTGATGTCAGAACGCTCTGGATGATTCGGGGAGTAAAACTACGTCTGTAGATGCTTCTTCACTCTATTTCGTCTTCTGCTGGGCCTTCTTGATGATGCTGGCTATGTTCAGATCTCACTTAAGGTCAATAAGAATTAGTTCCCTGGTCATATTATAATATTTAGAAGAACAATTTTTGTTGTTGGCATTTAAATCATTGAGATGTATCTTTGCTGATTTAATTATAACAGACTTCTTCAAATACTATGCAACTGAGCATTGTATCAAAGAGATGTCAGGGACCCCTGTGGTGAGTGAGAATTTGCACACCAGCATGCTGATAAATTGCTGATGGAGAAAGGCGATCAGGTCCAGTCGAATTTCTTTTTTTTAGCCTTACCAAAAGCAGTATGGTGAAGGCATATTTGCAGGTGGGAATGGATACCGGGGTAACAGAAAGGGGCATCATTCTTCATCGGATTCAACTCACGTCAACACTGTGGTGCTAAGCTTTTCACTGTGTCTGTGTATGTGTGAGCCATATTAAGCAGCCTCCTTTATCTCATCCCCACTGACATATGAGGAGCAAGACTGGAAACCACTGATCTGTTACCACAAATGCGTCTCTCGATTTGACTCGATATGCTGGATTGGACTGACACTATTGATGCACTCCGCTGTTGTTGATCTATGTCTCTCTATTGGTTCAACAATCATGTATAACAGATAAAGTTTACAGCCTAAAACATGGCAGGTTCTTCAGGTTTGAGAGGTGAAATGCGTCAGGGTGATTTCTGTGCAGGTTCTGCTGCTGAAGTTAACCCCTCTCCTCACTGAGGACTCATCTTAGAAACTTCACTTGAGCTAATAAAGTAGCGGAATGGCCCTTGAGATGAGGACAGCTTTCTCCCAAAAGGGAAATGGCAAGGCCAAGTGGACAGGGGCTTGCTAAAACTGGTACTAAACTGGGCGGTTAGTCTGTTTGAGGGGACCTAATGCTAAACCTGATGGAGGAAAACAAAATCAAAATTTAAAGCTGTACTGCTGGTACACCCCACTGTCTTCAGCAGGTTCGCTCATTTACCTTCTGTCATGGAAGCCACTGTCAATCATGGCCTGACCTGTCATGACCTGTGACTACCCATGGACATCAAATGCCACAAATGGTTACTCCAAAAAAAATTTATAATCATGATAATAATGAAAAAATAATTATTTGAATGATCTTTTAACATTTTTGAAACATTCTGTTTATTTTAAATCTATTTATACGCCTGTTTAGCCAGTGAAAAATATGATCTTCACATGTTCTTGATGTTTGTTGGACAGTGACTTAGACTTAGACTTAGACAGACTTTATTGTCATTCAAATTTACACCGTACTGTGCGCATTAGAACAAAATTACGTTGCATTGGCTCAGAGTAGATCGAGGAGAAAAGAAAAAAAAATTATAAGTAATACAATGTAGTGCAAAGTGTAGTGCATATGTAAACATATGAACATCAACAGATAAATCAATTTTAAATACGTATGTATTGCAGTGTGTTGCAGTGGAGGTCCCAGGTATGAAGTAATCAAAAAGGAGTTGGAGCAGCATTTAATTTAGAGTTCAGCCGTCTTATGGCATTTGGGAAGAAACTGTTTTTGATCCTGGTTGTTCTGCTTCAAAGACTTCTGAACCTCCTTTCAGAGGCCAGCAGCGAGAACAGTCCAGGTGGGGGTGGGAAGGGTCTCTGTTTATGTTCTGAGCTTGTCAGACAGCGACTTGTCGCAGTGTCCTGTATGGGAGCAAGTCAAGTCCCAATAATTCTCTCATAGGGGAGTAAGGAGATTTATTGGGGTAATAGAGTGGATGTTTTTGACGTTGTAAATGAGGTGACCCGGATCCGGGTTTGAACCACCAATCAGCCGTCCATGGAGTTACCACTGCGCCATCTACTGGAACATTTACATTCTCAGAAAAAAACAATGTAAACTGTCACTGAGGCAGAGCCCCTCTTGTCACTGGGGTGGTACATCTCAGTAGCTTTATTCAGGGAACATAACTGTACCATAATCCACTGAAATGATATTTTTATTATTTTTAAGTTGTGTTGACTCCACACACCCCGTCTCGTCTCCAGGCTTTTTATTTTATTGTTCATTAGGTTATGAGTAGGTGCAAATACGTACTTTTCAAAAACATATTTAAGACACAAAACTGAACCCTAAAACAAACTGATGTACCTCTGAGGATACATTTGCATTGTTATTTTACATCTACATCTTATTTGACACGCATTGGGACATTAGTGCTCTTTGTGAATGAGCTCTCGTCAGCATAACTGGCCGATTTTGGCAAGACCAGTGTCCAGTGTCAGTGTCCAGCACAGTTTGGAGGTTTCCCTACTTAAACACACCCACTAAACCTGCCAATTAACAGATAAATGCAATCAGGTGTGTCTTAGTAGGTAAATCACCAAACACCGGCCCTCTGGACCAGAGCTGTGCAATCCCTGGTGTTATATGAGGTAGCGCAGGTTTCTGTCCTGTTTCAATCTCAGTTAAACTGTTGTATAAAATCATTATTTTGCTTGGGCATGCTACTCTGCAGCCGTTGGATTTGAAGTAAAATTATTTTTTCAGTGTCAAATGTGGGCTGGAGGTTAGGGAACTGGCCCTGTGACTGGAAGGTTGCTGGTTCGATCCCAGGTGCCGACAGCACATGACTGAGGTGTCCTTGAGCAAGACACCTAACCCCCAACTGCTCCCCGGGCGCTGCGGATTGGGCTGCCCTAGTGTGTGTGTCTATTCACTAGTGTGTATGTGGTGTTTCACTTCATGGATGGGTTAAATGCAGAGGGTTAAATGGTTCCCTGCTACACAAATAAAGAGTGAGACAAACATCTGGAGCCACCCAAATATCTGTAAGAAATTTTATGATGGCAGCTTATAGTATGGTGGACACCTAGTATATGTCGCAAGTAAGTAAATTTTATTTATACAGCACATTTAAAACCAACATACAACAACAAAAAGGATTCCCACCTTCCGAACACCACTACCACACATTCACACAACAGTGCCTCAGTCCACAGTTCAACGACTGCTGAATGCTAATCGATAAAAATGTGTTTTAACTTTTTGTTTTAACAGTCACAGATGACTGATGCCTGATGTCCCCTTGTTGTTTAAGACGAGACCGAGGAACAGTTAAAAGCGATTGAGATGCAGACCTTAAAGATCTTGACAACGCATATATACAAAGCATGTCCTCAAAACATGCAGGTGCCTGACCCGTCAAAGCTTTGAAAACCATCAATGCCATTTTATATTGGAAATACACCCAGTGGTCTAAAACACAATGGTTACAATGAGATCAATATAACATTGAATGTTTTATAGATATTTGGGCGCTTCAGCTGTTAGTAAAACATCAATTAGAAGTCCTTCATCAAAAGAGTTTTTTCCTTTGCTTCATTTAGTTTGTTGACTTGATGAGAATGGTACATTTTGACAATTTCACAATGTTTACCACAGAAAAAAAAACTCTTTTATTTAACAAAAGTGAGGAAGGTTCAGTTTGTAATAACGTGGTTATTAGTTATATTGGTTAGTTTTGGTTTTAAACTATGTGAGTTTTATTAACACTAATGTTAACAATAATATTTATTCGCATTAATATGGAATACACGAAATATCGAAGATCGAACCGAAGGTTCACCTCAGAATCGGAAATCGTATCGAGCCTGAACCGATGTACCGTAACGCTCCTGGTCAGCCATATTACGCAGAGTCTCCTCCATCTCACCCCCCACTACCACCACCAACTTCAAGACATGCGCACGTCAAGCCGGGCTGTGAAGGCGATTAAAACCTCCTAAATATTCCCGTTCTGCTAGAAAAGAAGAGCCGAACCGACAGCGAGCAATATGGAGGCCGTTAAGGCGTTTAATGGCGAGGTTTGTATGGAATTCATTCATTAAAAACCCGATATTTTGGCTTTATTCGGTGTTGCGGTCTGCAGGCCGGAATTCAGTTCAGGGACTGTTGCTGTTGGCTAGCTAAGCTAACCAACAGGCTCGCTAACCTAGCTAACGCTAGTTAGTGAAGGTTATTTAACTGTAACGTTGCTTGTATTTCCACCCACATAGTCCAGACGTTTAAACCTGGACGGCTGTTATAAGTTGGACTTAAACAAATGTTCTTTAAGCCGTTCAACGCCGCAAGGGAGCCTGCTAGCTTAGCATCTGTAGCACGGTTAGCTCAGCTAACGTTAACGCTAGCTACCGTAGCTAACACAAAAAGACGCAGCCGTAGCCTAGCAGCGACGTGCTAACGTTTTATTTCATCGGAGTAATTCTCTCCGTTATCATCTGGGGAAATTTGCTCATCGTTTTAGTCTTTGTTGCAGCAGAGTCCGTTAATCGGCCGCGTTTACACGAAGCTGAAGTCAGCCGCTTATTCGAATTCGCCCGTTCCGCCTTAAACGGTGCAGCGGTGTAGCTCAGGCTCCAGAGTGTAACTGCTGCACCATTTAAGGTGGAACGGGAAATTCTAACAAGAAGCCGGTGAATAGAAAGCCATCCTCAGCCACGCTGCGTTTATTAGGCTTATGTGGGAGGTTTAGGTTGGATGGCTGGATGGCAGCATCAAGTGGACAGCGTCGCTGTATGGCTTTTTGTAACGCGCGTTTCATTTTGAAGAGATGAAATGCGGGATTGAACAGCACGTTTGACGTGAAGATGCGCTAAAATAGCTGGAAAAGTCCATTTATGATGCGCTGACATCACGACTCGAGCGTTTCACCTGTTTGCCGCTGCAAGTCAGTGAGCAGTAACTTGTATCAGTGAATCTACGCACATGAAAACGATGGTTCTTCAGTAAAGGGAGTATTAAGATTAATGTTAAGTGACCCTTATTAGTCCCACAATGGGGAAATTTCACCTCCGCATTTGACCCAACCTTGAAGTGAAACACCACATACACTCTAGTGAGCACACACAAACTAGGGGCCAGTGAGCACACTTGCCCCGAGCGGTGGGCAGCCCAATCCGCAGCGCCGGGGGAGCAGTTAGGGGGTTAGGTGTCTTGCTCAAGGACACCTCAGTCATGTGCTGTTGGCGCTGGGGATCGAGCTTGCAACCTTCCAGTCATGAGGCGGGTTCCCTAACCTCTAGCCCACGACTGCCCCAGTAGTTCTGTTTAGAACCAGAGTTCTGTGTGGAACCATTTCATGCGTAAATGCGTCTTTGCATGCTGAGATGTTTCTTCAAGTAGATGTATATGGTTCTGTACATAATCTTTTTTGAAAATAATTCTGTATATTGCTAAATTAGTACTTTTGTAACAATAGCAGAACCTTTTTAGGTGTTAAACAGAACCGTTTTCAAGTTCTGTATAGAACCATATGCAACATGTTTGCCATCAATGTGAAGAAGCATTTAAGCATGGAATTTTTGTATATTGAGCTCATGGTTCCAAATAGAACCGTTCCCTTTACTCAAGATCCCTAGAAGAACCGTGCTTTTAAAGAGGGGGAGGCGGGGGGGGGGTAAAATCACCCCACAGGTCAGGATTATGGACATGAAAAGGAGTTGAGCCACATTTTCCTTGCAGAACCCCTTCAGTCCTTGTGGTTTCTCAATCCTGTTCCTGAAAGACCTTATACTGTACATCTCAGTCGTCATGTCAGCATGTTCACGTCAGTGTGATTGTGATTTTTAACATTACCTTAAGGTCGAACAACCTTATTAGCTTTATGCTACTGACTATCTAACTTCTAAGCACAGCTGATCATCTAACTTTATTTCACAAAAATATGGGCCAGTGTTTTCCATTCCTGCTCTTGGATACCCTGTGCGGTTCATATTTTAGTGTCTCCTTACTGTGACATACACACTTTAAACTCACAAACTAATGCATCTAGCACAAATGCAAAAATGATTCGTGAACGGGAGAGTCGTTACAGTGGACACACTCTCTACCAGTTAGGATGATCTTAAAACCGAGATGCTTTAGGGAAGTTGAGCCCACCTCATTGACTGTAATGCTTACTCTACCGTGTGAAACTGGCCCAAGATTCAACACATCAGCTCACTACCAATCTGGGCCCAGATTCAACACATCAACTCACAACCAGTCTGGGCCCAGTTTAATACATCAGGTCATGTCCAATTTGGGCCCAGTTTAACACATCAGCTCACGACTAATTTGGGCCCAGTTTCACAAATGCAGCTTATTGCAAAGATGGTTCCTAAACAATACAGTGAGAATTACAGTGAACCCACTCTCTACATGTAGGGATGATCTTAACCATAGGAACCTTTTGTAAAACTGGGCCCAGATTGGCCATGAGCTGATGTGTTGAATCAAGCCGGGAAAACACTGGGATACACTGCATTTAATACTGCTATTTAGAACAGGGCTCTCTGATGTTGAATAATCGCAGGGTGAATTAAATGGTTGAAAACAAACCAACAGGACATCAGACCCTGGCTTGGTGCTTTCCCTTTTTTCCATTGGCCCATGATCCTGATTGATAACTGTTAAAAATGGTCTTATCTGACAATACTGCTGGTTTTAGACTCCAAGGTCACGATCTCTTATTTCGCCTTGTAAGGTGTTCTTTGGGCTTAGAATATCAGCCATTTAGGTGGTTTAAAACGCCCATCCTGATGTGCCAGTTAAAGTTTTTTAGGACTTGTACATGCAGTGTGCTGCCTGGTCTAGGGGAGACCTGTTGAGTGGAATTCATGATATGATTTGCAGATATGCTAAAGGGAAACTGTAATCTGACTCTGTTGTGAGCTATTATGTCAGTTACCGTAAGCTGACCTTCCATGGAGCTGTCTTGTAATCAAATTGGTGTCTCTCTTTTTCAGCTGTACTCTCTGAATGAATACAAGCCTCCAATCTCCAAAGCAAAGATGACCCAGATCACCAAGTCAGCAATTAAAGCTATAAAGGTAAGTATATAGATAAACAGATGTAGAAAAGAAAACTGTAGGATTATGCACCATTCCCTTTTCTCAGATTTTCTCCAGGCATCTTAAAAATTGCCATACAACAGTAATAATTGATGAACTAACTTAATTGGTCACATCTTGTTGTTTGTTGAGCTGTAAATCCCTAAATATTTACCATCACAGATTTCACTGTGGTCAGGGCAGTGTGCAGATAATTATATTTATTACATTAGTGTAGTACACTCAAGTTCTACATGATAAAGATGTCTGTATCCACAGACCTCCTGCTGTGGAATCAACCCACCTGTTGGACTTCTTTTTTCCTTAGCAAATTACAGTTACGTTGGGCGTGATTTTTAAAAAAAAAAAGAGAGAGACAGGGATTATAATAACCATTGAAGTCCAATTAGTCTGGAACCACCCACATTTCTGTAAGACCTTTTGTGTTGGCAGCTTTCGGTATGGTGGAGAGCTGGTCTATCATATGTAATAAGTACACCTGGTGGTCTTATAAGTAATGGTTGTGATGAGATTAGTCTAACGTTAAATGTCTTACAGATATTAGTTTGCTTCCTGGCCTTTGACCCACCATATAGTTGGTTGTGACCCAATCGCAGTGTGGTGATGGCTAGTTCAAGCTTGTATCATAACCTGTTGGTAAAACGTCAGTCACACCTTTTTCAGCAAAAGTACTAAATATTTCATTGAGGTTGTTTAAATTACTCTAACATAACTAGCTATTCTAACTAGGAAAGAGCTGGCCCAAATTAATTTAAAGGTCCTGTATCCTACATTTTCTGACCTCTTCTTATCCTTTAGATTAAACATTTTTTTTGGCTGTGCTGTATAGCATCTCCGTCAGAAAAGCAGTCCTGAGTGAAACGCTTCTCATAACTTCATTGTAAATGCTGCTGTAGACTGAACAGGCAGGTATATATGAGCAAATGCGTTATGACGTCATAAAAACAATACATTTAAAACGGCTGTTAAACTTGTTAAATTAAAAAAAATGTGAAAGAATAGTTTCATTGTGAATTATAACCCTGAGGGAGCTGGGCAATTGTGTTCTTCATGAATCATAGAATTCAGGAATAGACTGGATTTTGACAGGTTTTAATGTTAGGCAGACGTTTTTGCTCACAGTGGAGCTGTCACGGCTGTCCTGATGCCACTGTATTGAAACTGGTGGGACTCTGTATTTGTGGAACTCCAGGTGGCTCGTGCAGGGATCAGTAGTGAAGTTGAGATCTGAGTTTTTAGGAGACAAGCTAAGCAAATGCAGCTTTTCTAATGAATTGTTACAGTTTTAACTGTAAATTATTTTTGAGATTGACAGCAATTCATTAATAAAGCTAGGGCTCAGAGCATCTCTCTTTTCTTTATGTGTATCTTCAAACGTGGACAGTGTCTTTGTGTTGGGTGCTCAGTGTGCCTTGGCTAACCTCCATGGCTTTGTTCCTTTTACAATAAAGGTAACAAACCTAGAAAGACTTCTAAGACGAAACATAGTGTCTTAGCTTTTTTTTTTTTTTTTTATTAAATGCTTTGTTTTTTGGAGTCCGTTTGGTGTGTTTCTCTGAAGAGACTACTTTTTTGTTGTTGTTGTTGTTCATAGGTGAAACGTATTAGACTCTGTGTCAGTGATGGCAGGCTTACAGTCTATTGATACCGTTTCCTCTAGGGGTGTCAGACTCAACAAGTCTGGGCCATATTAAAAAATGTCATCAAATGGCCATTGCTTATTCAAAGTATGCAGAAACATCAACAGTAAAATACAGGCACTTGTAGTAGACCTTTAACTATTACATGAGCACTTGAAATATTCTAAATTTAAATGTCCCCAGATGTCTTTTAAAGCTACCTATATGCTTGAGCTGGACACCTGGCATCCTTTCTTTTCTGCCAGTTCATTAAGAAATGGGCTAAATTACCAAGCTGCTGAGCTGATGTTAAGTGTTTATAGTAGTTGAACTGCAGCTGAGGTGGATTTTAGTGATATGACTGATGTGGAATTGCACAGTATTGTGTAGAACTGAGGCGCTGCCCCACAGACTGTTGTGGGGGTTCAAGAGTCAGAGCACGTTGTGTTGCAGGGATTGTAGTGTAGCACATTGTGAAACAGGCTTATATTAATAGAAAGTTAAAATACTTTTGTGGGCTGGATAGGATTGTGTGGTGGGCCTAATATGACCTGCAGGCCAATGCCCAGCACAGTTTGGTGATATTCCTACTCTCAGCATAGCAACTAAATCTGACAATCCATTGAATGTTCACTGAATCTGGTGTATTTGTTGAGGAAAATCACCAAACTGTGCTGGACTGCAGCCCTCCAGGTCTGGAGTTTGTCATCCCTGCTTTAGACTGTTAGTATACCATATCATAGAGAATAATGCTGAGTGCAGATTGTGCAGGTTTGTTAAATCTAATTGCATCTTTCCCTCTCCTCACTTCATTAATAGAGCATGGAAAACATGCATCTTGTGTATTTATATGGCTATGTTGTTCAGTAGCTAGCCTATAGATTCTTGGTATTTAAATGCCATCATAATTAGCAGAAGTGTCAAAATACATTTTGTAAAATAAGTTTTAAGAGAGAAACATTTAAAAATATCAGCTGTCTGGACAAGAAACATGTCATAGATGTCTTGCAATTCAGACAAGTGTAGAAAGCTCATCAGAGAATGAAAGCTAAAGGTCTTAACAAAGGTTTGATTTCTATTCATTGTTAATTCACAAAGGAGCAGTTTCATGTTTTTAACCCTGACTAATTGTAATTTATAGAATTCTATGTAACTTTAACTTTCACAGACAAGTTATTGTTGAAAAACGCTAAATGATTAAATAATTAAGGGACATTTTTTTTGGTGTACTGCAGCCTCAATTTTGCAACCTGAAGACAGTTTTCATGAAATCATCTTGGGACTTGGGAAATCAATCAATCAATTTTTTGTTTTCTCTGTTGTTACAGACCTAATTCACCTAGGGCTTAATGAAGGGCATAATGAGTTTAAGCTGAGGTGTTTGAGAAATCAAAACACATAAAATGCATGGGGCTCCAAAGATCAGACTGAAAGCCACTGGTTAAATCACTCATTTTCTAGACTTTATGAAAGTGAACCGTGCATGTAGGGCAGCTTTCATTTAGGGCAGCTTCCGCTTTGTGTGATAGCTGAGGTTGTCTTGCTGCTTGTGAGCGTATATGTGACCTGTGGATTGCTGTGCTTTTGCTGCCTTGTTGGGGAACCTGTGCAGATCTACTCTGCTGTGTAGTAGTTGATTTATCCATATGTGTTACAAAATTATAATGTATTAACAATAAGGAATATGTACTGATGTTTGGGGCTACGAACTGCCTCATACAGGTCACATCAGGTGTCAGGAGAGTTGTTATTGAGGTGTGCAATGCCACATCACTCCTCACCGTTAAGAGGTGACCTGATTTCTTTGTGCTTTCCCTGTCATTCAGGCCTTCTGTAGGTGCTTCCTATCCGATTATTCAAACAGAATCGGAGCTTGAATGTAGCTCAGGATTGTAAGGTGTTCCTCCGAGCTGATGGACAGTATTCTTAGCTGGCCCATGTCAGGAAAAATGCTGGATATCAGAGGAAAAAAAGCCGTCTAACAGTCTAGTCTGAAATTTTGATTGCTTGAATTGCAACATAACAATAAGTAGATCACATAGCAGCAGCCACATGTAGCTTATCACAGGAACCGTAGCTAAATATTTATACGAGAATTAGTTTTTGTTTTCATTTTTGTTTTCAATTAATTTGTTTCAGATTGGTTGATCAGTATCAACCAATACTTCATTTGTTTCAGATTGAGTTGCAGTAGAGAAAAAAAGATATTTTAATTGATGAACTGAAGAACTATGATAGGTCAGTGTGAGGTCTCCAACATGTAACACATGAGCCTTTTTTTAGCTGATTTAAAAAAAAAAAAAAAAACATTTATTAAATTAGACACTTGGAATTTTCATGGTTTAAAACCTCACCTTAGACTTGAAGTATTCATGCCTTTTAGGTTCTGCTTAATCATGCCATTCAGGTCTTGAGTGTGCATGTTAGATTCTGCTGTTTAATCTTTTATCTTGATATAGTTTTGCCATGATGTGTTCTGTAGTTTGTAAACTTTTAAATACGTGGCTGGAGGTTGGTACTTGAACATTTGTTTTTTTTTGGTGAAGTCAGAAGTGGCACAAGTGAACATCTGGTTCTATCTAGTTATCCCATCACGTTCATAACATTTTAAATAAATATCGTTATTGTTTGCATCTGTGACAAGTGACTAAGGCTGTCACTGGCTCTTGAATTGTAAAAAGAAATTGTTATATAGTGAATTTGTCAAACGTTTAGCTTTGACACTCTGAGGTGTTGGGTTGCATGATGGATCATGCTGTTTGTCGGCTGGTCTTTGGTGTGAGCGTACTTTACGATGTGTCCTAAAGTTCTTCGTTCTTGGTTTGTACGAAAACTTATGAGTCTTTACTGTCCCATTGTCCTTCAGGATGTCCCAATGCATTTCACTGTATCTTGCATCATCCTGCCTCTAGATCGTTCCAAGGTTTGCTTGGGTATTTAACGCCGTGTCTAACGCACCTTGACAGTTCAGGTAGCATTCAATCAGAATACATATAACAATTGCTTTCAAATTCTTACTCAGATATTGAGAGTTGTCAACACATGAACACGTTTTTTTAACAGCTCCAGATCACACAGCAATCTTAAGCAGTTTCCTTTCAGACAGAAGCATCTGTACTGTGTAATGTCCCATTTGGCTCATTTGTATCAAAGCCATGCGAACACTGCATCTGTTCTAGCCTTCCCTCCACTGACCCACAAAGCAGTTTTCTAAGTAACAATGTTATTGCATTGTTAGCTGATTCCTTTTGTCCTGCTATGTTATTGTTTTGCTTTCTGTGAATAACACCTCTTTCCCCTTCCCTCAGCAGCTCTCCCAGCTCCCCCAAAGCACTGAAAGTGAAGCAGGAGGATGGGGCGTGAGAGAGTTTCAAAGTGATAAGGGAACCCCTAACCAGCTTAGGTAGGAGATGGGCTGTTTTAAAAGGAGGATGGAAGAAGCCAAATAAGAAATAACAAAAACATTCTGACATGTAGTTAGAAGTGAGGCATCATTTGGTTCATCAAGTTCATAAGGATGTCTTTGCTAGAGGGTTTAGAGCTCTGCTTAGCTGTGTGAGTTTTGGTGCTGGACTTTTTCTTCACAAATTAGTCAAAGTATATTTGGGTAAATCCCTTTGCTCAGGAACTGAACATTGATCACTGCAAAGGTGGTTGCCTTCATCATTGTAAGTGCTATGAGTAGCTGTCTGATTTGGGACAGATGTTGTTAAATGACTAATAACCATGTTGTTATAGGTTATTCTGTTTATTTGTTTTGTGTGCATATTTTTGTGGATTAATTGAACCACCTTCTAAGCCCTCTCACAGAAGCATGGTTTAGGTTGTTAACGGCTACTGTTGCTAATGTGCAGTGCGGTCAGAAAGTCTTCTTAGAAGTTGTAGTTACTTCACTTTGAGTGGCTTACTTTGCTTTGTATTTCAAATCTAGTTTAAACATGTAGGGATAATAGCATTTCATATACCCTCTTGGAAAGACGATGTCATTGCAGCTGGCTGCTCTGGGATTGGGGTGTGACAGTGTGCTTGACCACTGTTGAATGTATTAGAATTGGACCCGGCCAAGAGAATCTCTGCAGTGTATTTTGGCACTGTCATTCAGGTTACTATATTACAGATAGATGACTGGTTAATAGTGAATCATCAATTATTTTGGCTGTGTTTGTGAGGCTTCAGACAAAAGCACATGGTCAACATCCAGGAAACAGCCCTCGTCAGTCGCTGTACCTTTGAAGCAGCTTGTATGATCTTGATTATAGTACTGAACTTCTTCCAGCCTCAGCTGCGACATGGAAACAGTGAAAAGGAGTTTGAGGCAAAATGCCCTGCTTTGGTTAGCCAGCTGTTTTTTCTCTTTGTCTCAGAACCCAGTAGTGTAGTAATTATAGTTCATTTTATAGCAGTAATTAAATTGAAATGTCTTCTGTCTTAATACACCTGTATGTCCAGATTATTGTGTGTTTTATAAAGCCCTTTAAATAACTGATTAGACATTATGTGACACAACAGTGGACAAGAAACAGACCCTTCTGTCTCAGTAGCAAACAGAATATGGCTAGATGTACACTTCCCAAACTACATACATCACATGGCAGGGCTGTGCTTTGGTGGGAGATCCCTCCAGACTATAGCTTCATTTAACTCAGCTTATTTAAAAAGACTATTAGTTAAGTTAAAGTTCAGTTCAACTCAAAATGTTAAGCCAACCTGGTTACTTTAACCAGTACTGTTGGTAACGTTTTTAAGTTAAATCTTTTTTACAACGCAACAGAGTTTTCAAGTATTATTTTGTTTGTTTTTCTTTAGAACAGCTTTGCTGATTTGCCATAAGAATTTCCTAAAGCTGCTTTTTTTGTATTATATGCCCTTTAGCAGTCAGTATGTCCATGAAAAAGACATTTAGAAATGTTTTTATGCATCATCAGTCATCACCTTTTTCCAGGGCTGCCCGGTCCCACTCTGGAAAGTTCAGGTCCAGCACACCTGGCTCTGATACTCACATTTTTCTGAAGGGCTTTGTTAACTAGACCAGGTGTGTTAAATTTGGGTTGAAGCTAAACGCTGCAGGGTGATAGATTCCCAGGATCAGGATTATTCGTATGAAACTCATACTACACCCAAAAGTCTTTTGTATCTTAGAGCAACAGTAACATGGCTTAGAAGAGTTGTTACAAGATTGATCCTGCTGATTTTAAGCTGGGGTTCTTGGGCAGTTCATCCTTTGTTTCTATACTTTGTAGCTATTCAGGCAAAGAAGCCAGTGGCAGTGTATCTTCCACACCCACCCAGTTTATTTACTTGTAAGTTATTCTAGCTTGCATTAGCTTCCCTCTTACTGTAGAGCTCTTTCTTTTTCCCACTGATTTTTCAGATTCTGAGGCATTTTAATGCTTGGCTAAGTGGTGGCTTTTTTCTTTGATTCTTGTGATTTTTGAAGTCATTGTAATTTCTAGGTTTAATGGCAAAAGTCCTGATATTTTTTATTTTTTTGTGCTCTTCAATCCAATATGAATCCTTTAAATACTGAGCATTAGTGAATATCAGGTCAGATCCAATATTTTTATTTTTACAAGTAGTTCTACAAAAAAAGCCTACTAGCTAAATGGCAAATAAAACACTGAGATTGTACCTATTGTTTGTGTATGGCAATGCACCGGAGAAATAACAAAAGATCAGTATGGGATTTGGCTATAGAGTAGTAGTCGTAGATTTCCAGACTGTTGAGATGGGTCTGGATCAGTTCTACTCCCAGTCAATCACACAGAACTAACCAGATGTGCAATTTCACTTAATGCATGAGGTCATTTCTTTGCTTATTGGCATATATTTTGTTGAGCCGTACTTGGATATGCCTCGTTATATTCTGCTTTATTTACTTATTTGGCTGACGTTCACCCTATGTGGGCTAAATAAATGCATGAAACGTATTATTCAGCGTTTTCCGATCATGCATCCCTAAGAGTAATGTAGGCTAGACCTGCATCATCAGTGCGTAAGTTCCTCCAATGGTTGGAGTCACACATTTTAACTTCTACCCTTATCCTCTTAAATGGCCATGAGCTCTTAGCTGGCCCAGGCTTTAGTTTCTCACTCCTGTAATTTTTAAGAATAATTAGAGAGTTTATGTGCATCTATAACTCTATAAAAGCTACCAGACTGATCACATCTATTGCATCTTTTCCCTCATCTTAAATTTATTTACCTGTTCCTTTATTTCTGTGTCAGCATAAACAGAGAAAACAACTTTAAAGCTGAGTAGTGTGTGGTCCTCAATATTTCAGTCACCCAGAAAATCTGCAGAAACCAGTCAGATAATGAGGGATGCCTAGGCTTTTTATAATCTGTTAGGGCGTTAAGTCATGTAGTGCGTTCTTAGCCCTGGTCCTGGCGACCCACTGCTTTTCGCTCTTTTGTGTTTTCAACACAACTGATCCAACTATTCAACTCATTAACAGACCATTATTGAAGTGTTATTCATTTACAAACTTCATATATTGAATTTTATGTTAGTGTGTGTACATATATAAATGTAAATAAATAACACACATGCCTAATAACAATAATAGGCTATGGGCAGGCAGCCCATGTTATTGTTTTAGAAAGTTGGGATTTGGGCCTAATAAAGGTTAGAAACCTAAAGTATTGATTAAACCAGTAGCAAGCTTAAACCTAGTCCACGTAGCCTAAATTTCTAGCCAAAGACATGGAGTTATTTTGCCTAGTTTGTCTAGCATTACTGCACCAGTCCCTCAGCATGCTGGTGGTGCAGAGACAAAAACTAGTTTGCTTATTTGTTTGTTTATTTATTATTTCTCTTATATTACTCATACTCAACTTTGACGGCACGCCTCTTCATAACGTTGTTGTTGCCTGACAACAACAAGCAGGACACTAACATGATCTGTTCTGTGAATTGCTCAGAAATATGAGAGTGTCTTCTCAGTTTCAGACCAGAATTGAACAGAATATCTGTTATTGAGTAAAAGATGCATTAAGTTTGATAAATGATAAATGTTTAAATTCCAGTTCTGTCTTATGCTTCACAGTCAATATAAGACACTACTAAAGCAGACAGAATGTGTCTGATTGAATAAAAGATGCAAGTAATGATTGTAGTATAGTTAAGGTGATTGCTTTGATGGAGTATTTTTGAAGTGCACTGTGATGGTTATTGCTGATTGTAGTCACATAATACTCTACAGAAACGACTGAACTAAAGTAGAAGCTAAATGAGAACATATGTCTTAAGACGGAACTGTCAAGGTGACTGAGACTAGCGCCCTCGCAGCATTCTCATTAAAAATTTTTAATTTTAATTAATACAGGCTATGACAGATGAATGTTTACTGTTTCAGAGAGGGAGAGAATGTGCTGTTAGGGCCCTGTAGATACTTTAGATTTTTCAGGGTTTCAGTCCTGTCATTTCAAGCCGTGGTTGCCGCTGGTTACCAAGTGGTTTTTACTTCCCCTCTCATTTAAGTTTGGTTTACTACCATGACTTGACTTATGAAGCTAAATATGTTGGCATATTGGCATGATATGCTATAATTCCTGTATTCCTTATCTGTTTAGGATTTACAACATAATACCAGACCTCTTTAGAATCCAGTTTCTCAAGTTCAGCTGCAGTCAAGTGAGGATTAAATGACTTTTTGAAGATGGTTCAAAATTCATGCATCTGTGTTTTCTTGTGAAGGGACTGAGTATGATGGAAATCTATCCATGTTCAAAAGGTGTTATAACAGCGTCACACTATTCTTCAAGGGGACGTCCGCGCCCTGCATTAGACTCTCTGGGTTTCTCAAGAAACATGATTTTTAGTTCAATTGGATTAATATGATTATCTAAAATGCTTACACAAGTTAAAACTTTCTGTATTTGTTTCTTAGTTTGCCTCTTTTTGTTTCTTTGTTTAGAACAGCGCCTCTGTTTTTATGAATACATTTTTGAACCTGAGCAGCATCTGTTTATTACATTTTGGAGTATGTAACTATATATAACTCCACTACTCAGATTTATTTAGCATGATAGGGTTAATAACAGAGCAGCTTGATCTGTTAGGCCAAGTAGCACAACTTGTAGACTTCTGAGCTTGAACCTTTATGTGTCAACTGAAATAACTTGCAACATATGTTTTAGTAGCATGTCACTCTTCAAAGAAAGCAAAACAGTATTTTGCTTTGTTTTCTTGCCTGCTGTGTAGTGGTACTTACCAGCCTTTTCCCAATTATTTGCTTAACCTGTATCATATCACATTATTTGATTTATTTTTATTTTGTCTAATAATGGAATATGTAAAATTTAGAAGTGTTTGAAAACATCAATTCATAATTTCTGTGACCCTATATACCCCAAAAGAGAAAAATACATATAAAACTTTTGAAGTAAAATGGATTATAAAATTTAATTAGAAAAATATTTTCATTATTATTGGAATGGGGGGGGTGGAAACATGTTTGAAGGTATGGATTAAACTGGAGAAAAATAATCTCAACAAGTCAACATATTCGTACATAACCTCACGTTCAAGGGCTTAACTAAGAAAAGCATGAAGAAAAGCCACGTGATAAAACTGAGTGAAGAGGGTGAGCGAGTGGTGGGGATCAGAGCACCCACAAGTGTCTGTCCTACCGAACACAGATTAGGTCAAAGCGGTTATGCCTTTATGCAAATTATAGCCCATGGCAAAAATCATGGAATCGCCACTCTTGGAGGAAAATCTTTCAAATGTTTAATTTTGTAGAAAAAAAGTTAATCACAGACACATGCCACAAAACTTCTGCCGTTAAAACAATAAAAAAAGAAATAAATATAATTGTTGTAGTCAGTCACAATTGTGTTTGTAGATCAAGTAGAGGGAAAAAATATGGAATCACTAAATTCTGAGGAAAATATTATGGAATTGCTCTGTAATTTGCAGTTCTAAAACAAAAACCTGCATCAGTTTAAATCTGCTAGTTAAAAAAAAGTGCTCACACCTTGGAGGGCTGTTGTACAAAGTGGATTGACATGAATCATGGCTCCAACACGAGAGATGTCAGTAGAAACAAAGGAGAGAATTATAAAATTTCCTCAAGAAGGCAAATCATCATGGAATGTTGCAAAAGATGTTGGTTGTTCCCAGTCAGCTGTGTCTAAAATCTGGACCAAGTACCAGCAAGATGGGAAGGTTGTAAAAGGGAAGCATACAGGTAGACCAAGGAAAGCAACAACACGTCAAGATAGAAAACTTAAAGCAGTATGTCTTGAGAGAAAATGCACAACAAAACAAATGAGAAACAAGTGGGTGGAAACGGGAGTCAATGTCTGTGACTGAACTGTAAGAAATTGTCTAAAAGAAATGGCACGTACATACAGAAAAGCCAAACGAAAGCCATCATTAACACGTAAACAGAAAAGAACAAGCTTACAGTGGGCTAAAGAAAAGCAATCATGGACTGTGGATGATTGGATGAAAGTAATCTTCAGTGATGAATGTCGAATCTGCACTGGGCGAGGTGATGATGCTGGAACTTTTGTTTGGTGCCAGTCCAGTGAAATTTATAAAGGTGACTGCCTGAAGAAAACATGTAAATTTCCACAGTCATTGATGATCTGGGGCTGCATGTCAGGTAAAGGCACAGGGGAGATGAGTCATTACATCTTCAATAAATGCCAAAGTCTACATTGAAATTTTGGACACTTTTCTTATTCCATCAGCTGAAAGGATGTTTGGTGATGACATCTTTTTTTTTCAAGATGATAATGCATCTTGCCACAGGGCAAAGGACGTGAAAACTTTCCTTCAAGAAAGACATATAATGTCAGGGGCATGGCCTGCAAATAGTCCAGATCTCCAGTTGAAAATCTCTGGTGGGAATTGAAGAACATGTTCAGTGACAAGGCTCCAAACTGCAAAGCTGATCTGGCTACAGCAATAACAGACAGCTGGAGACGGATTGATGAAGAATACTGTTCGTCATTAGTTAAGTCCGTGCCTCAGAGAATTCAAGCTGTTAAAAAGCCAGAGGTGGTGCAACAAAGTACTAATGGTGCAGTGTTTTTCTCATGATTCCATAATATTTTCCTCAGAATTTAGTGATTCCATATTTTTCCCTCTACTTGATCTATAGACTCAATTGTGACCGACTAAAACAATTGAATTTATTTCTTTTTTTATTGTTTTCTTAATGCCAGAAGGTTGGAATTTTGAGGGAAAAAAAGTTTTGTGGCACGCCTCTGTGATGAACTTTTTTCTACAAAATTGAACAATTGAAAGATTTTCCTCCAAGATTGGTGATTCCATAATTTTTGTCATGGGTTGTACATGCAAATTAGACAGTCTACATATGCAATTGCTGAAATGTCATTACAGTTAGAGCTGTTATAATACATGCTTTGATTGGTGTAGACACCTAAGTAAATGGTGTCATTGGTAACATCCAGATTAATCGTACAGATCTTAATGATGTCGGCATGTGTCGCTCTCAGTTAGGCCCAGGGCCTTGTGGGTTCCCGAATGGTCACCTTTCACGCACTTTCACAATTTTGGAAATACCCCCTTCCAACTATTAGCATGTCTGCTGGAATAGATTGGAGATGGGCATTAACAAATTCTTTTTGCGTGTTACAGCATCCTTCTCAAGAACGCCCCATAGGCCACACAGACACACAAAAGCTGAAGAAAAGTCTTTCCTATGTGAAAGAAAAATATTCTGAAGCAAAATATTTTGTTTTAAAAAAGATTCAAATTTGATTACAGGATGTAAGCTACGTTCCTTCAAAGGCATCCAATCTGAGGAAGTTATTTCCAGCGATTTTACCTTCATAGGTTACCATGTGAAAGTTCGATTTTTAAGATAAAAGAAATTTATGGTGCTTTAGTTTATAAGTTTTACTTATACTTGTACATATTTTCATATTTCCCTTGTTTTTGCTTGTTTTTCTTTTTGTTAATATATACAGAAAGCCATCACTTGCATATTTTAATCAGTTAGTCTTGTTCTCTCTGATATAGTAGCATCTATTCATTGCAAAGCATAAAACAGATGGGGGCGGGGGGCAGAGAGTGTGTGTGTGTGTGTGTTTGTGTGTGAGGTGGGTGGATGGACGGACAGACCACAGAGTGTACTGATAGGTGAAGTAAGGGAACTTATTCTCTTAACAAACAGAATAAAAGGGAGCAGGCAAAAACCAGGCTGCGGTATGGCTAACAGACTAATCTGTTCATCCTTTAATATTCAGAGTTAGGCTTTGCTTTTAAACATTTACTGTATGATTCACTGTAAAACAATAAAATACAGAAAACAAAGAGTCTTATCGGAGTGTCTTACACTCTTCAGATGTCCATGTTCATAGCTAGATCTGAGTTAACTAGGTTGTGGTGCATTTGAGTTGATGCTAATACAGCACTAGTTGAGGTGCGAGTAGTAATTACCATTATGGCAGTGGTGATATTTTGGTGACCAGAAACTGTTTATAAAGCAAAGTTTGCCACATTACACACTGCTGTATTATCTTCATTGTTATATGGAAAAAAAGAGAGACCATGATACAATGACGAAGTTCTTGTCCTCCTTCACATCTACATATTTGATTGGCAACAATAGCATCTTCTAAGATGAGCTACATTTCCTGGCGGAAGAATTGTTTAAAATGGTGTGGCATCATTAGTGGTATTAGTATGGAATTATTGACTTGCATTAATTTCTTGTAATATTTCCTCAAATGTTCAATTAAATGTAACTTTTTTTTTGCCCCTAACTTATAAATACAGTTATAACTACATGTTAGAGAGTTTAGTACTTGCCCTGTTTTAGCACACCTGATGCACATACAAACTCACCAGCTCGTTACTAAGGCTTTAATTAGCTACAGCAGGATTAACTGAACTAAAAAAAAAAACAAATAAATAAATCATCTTTACATGTCACTGGACCACTAGTAGGAAAAGGACTGGAAAGGCACTGCATAGTGCATCAGCCAGGATTTGACAGCAATGTTTAAAAGGGTACTTAAAACACTGCCAAGGAGGTCTCACTTTCATATCATGACATACTGACTCTGAAGGGTATTTACTCTCCTTCACAGCTGCAGCGGGGAGTCTAGTCACTTAAAAAGATGAGACTAGGCATGCCTCACATGCCTCAGAGGAAGCATGCTGGCCCTCCCTAGAGTAATACGACAGAGAGAGGACAGAATTGAAGCGATGAAATGATTGGTCTGCTTTATGCATTCAGTAAAATGAAACCAACTAAAGAACGACATGTCTTTTGAAAACAACCAATCAAATTAAAAAGCACTTAAAAAGCTCTCGTTATAGCTAAATGTGGGCACTATAGCACACACTCCATCTCGAGATATGTAATCTTGGATCTAGTTAACACTGCATCATAGCAATTTTTGGAAAAATGTTTACCGTATGGCTGTTTTATACGTATGTCCATTTTAGGTTAATTCAGTGATTTAATATACCTGCTACATCAATTAATTTCTTTTTATCAGGCATATTTATTAAGAATGTAAACTGCTCTCGTCAGGGCAAATACTGACCAATCGATCTCCTAGCCCTACATAGTTTTCTTAGATTGCTCGTTACCTGTATGCCCACTCAATCTGAGATACTTATTTTGTGATTTTTTTTTTTTTTTCTTTTCATCACATAATCCAAACATTCAAGCCAGCTGCCCCGGTACAAATAGTCACAAGGCATATAAAAATTACATAGTGCAACCCTAGTTTTAAGTGAGGTGGCCCGTAAACTGTCACTATATTTTTCTGAAACATTTTTCAACACTGAATTTTGTTTTGCTAACTGCCATTTTATTCAGCAGCATAAGTTATTAAATCCCATAAAACTGTAGCTAACTGTTTCAAATATTAATATACCCAGTGACCGTATCAGAGGAGGAGTTCAGAGATCAGAATATGAATGCTTGTGATACTTAACCTAGGCTTTATTGTAGAAAGTCTCGCCTTTTACTAAAAACAGACAATCATATTACTGGTAAAGGCGTAGGCAGGGAAAGTGGAGCTGTCTGAGTTAGTACCAGCCAGAACAACCTGAAAATACATCTTCTTTCTTTTGTGTGTATCCTTTAAGCCGAAGTGTGTGTGTGTGTGTGTGTGTCAGATTTGACCAGTGACTTCAAATGTTTTTGAAATAATGGATTTGGTTTCAGTTTTGGCTTTATAGGTCTTTTCACATTTAAAATAGATAGAAACCAAGGTCTGTATTCATAAAGCTTCTTATAGTAGGAGTGCTGATCTAGGATCTGTTCCCATCAGTAAGGTTATCATTTATAGAAGGGAGTATAAACCTAGATCAGCGTTCCTACTCTTGATAAGCTTTATGAATACGGGATCTGGCCTTGTATGACTCTTTGAAATATAATGAACTGCTAGAAGGTGCCAAAAAGCAGTAAGACTTACCTAGCAGGAATTTATTTTTGTGTTAATTTGGGTTCTGTGTGTCATCTGGGTAAAAGCTGTTTTTCATATCAGTTAATGTTAGCTAGAAAAAAGGCAGTGATGATTTTGGGCATTTTAGTTCCATTTAGTCCCTTTCTTTGCTGCAGTTCTGCTTCAGTTAATTTGCCTCTGTCTCTGTAGACTAAATAAATTACCCACATCTGAATTGTTTCTCCTCACTTATGACATTTTGTCAAACATGTTCACGGGTGAAATTGTTTTGTTTTTGTAATATTACAGTACAAATGTAGAAATATGTACTTTTTGTGTTTTTATGTAGAATATGATATTAAATCTTAAATAGAACTTTAGTAGAACCATAATAGAACGTTAATATAGGTGTTAGTAGACCTGGTGTTGTTGTTGTTGTTGGGCTAGTGTTTTTTTTTTTTTTTTTTTTTTTTTTTCCCCCTCCCCACACCAGAATATGACATTGTACTGAAAGATTCTGTGACTGTAATTGCTGGAAAAATAGATTTGCTTGGCTAAAAAAAGTAGTTCTCAAGTAGAACTTTTTAAATGCCTGCCGTGTAGCCCGCTTAATATCATAAACCCCATCCATTCACAATGCCTTCGAGTCACTTCAGTGGTAACAAACCCAGTCTTTTGAGCGTGGGTTCATACGTAGAATAAGCTGTGCCCCGTCCAGGCCTGCTTTAATCCAGTAGTAGGCAGGAGCAGCATTACAAGATTTTTGTGCAACTGAAAACATCTAATTGTTAATGAATTACATATATGGGCTTTCGGGAGAAAAGTGATCAGTATGGCTGCTGCTGGTTATGAGGAGAAAAAGGTTTTTCTTTCGTAAACGTCTTGAAGGATGGCTACACTTTGTTAATTGCTTGCTTGTTCATTTTTATTTATTCTGTGTACGAGCTAATTATGAATTTATTTACTGTCAAGGTACACTGGCACCATCAGGAATTAAAAGGAGTATTGTAGCATTGTTATAGGTCTATAGTTTGCTCTATCTGGAATTTAGTTATAGCCAATTTTTTGCTGCATTAAATATATTTAAAGTGAAATACATGCTTGAATGACTGTGACCCTTCACAAATTAAGGCTTCATAGTGACTGATACTTCTGTTTTTACCTACATGACATACTTTTGTCCATTTCTGATAACAATATAATATAATCTACTGTTGTTGGCTACATTAGCCTTATGAGCTCCAGTGGAACATTCAAGATGTAAACTGGCTGACTGTTTGTTCCAAGGCAAATATTGTGTAAGTTTGATACTGTTTTGCTGAGCTAGGGCTTTAAGTAGAGTTGGCTTTGTTTAGATTGAGATACTGTAGAATGTCGTACGTATCTGAGTGCATTCAGTTTATGTGCAGCCCCAATTGTACGAGGAGCTGCATGCAGATTGTGTTATTGCATAAAGCTGTTAAGCTGACGAAGCGAAATTTGAAATCCAGTAGTCATAGAATTAAAAAAAAAAAAGTTCTAAAGACTGTTTGATAAAGTATTTGGGGGCTGTTATTTGTCTGAGCCAACCCAGTTGTTGTAGTAGAATTGCATTTTAATTAGTAAAATAATTAAAATCTCATCAAATCTTGATCTCACAATCACCTATTGAACCTGAAGATCTATCTATCTTTAGCCTCCTAGTGTCTTAGTTGGTGTTATTTCTGATGTAACTTGACAACAGTTATAAATTTGTTAGCTTCACTTTCCACACAGGCAAAATCTCCTACTGGAGGTGTGAAACTTTGGGCTGACATTGAATCAGTTCTTTTTTATTTTTTTTAATTCAGTTTCAAAATGTTCTTTTGTGAGTTAAGAACAGCTAGATTCAGTACACTAAACAGCAGTTTTATTCATAATCAATAATTACAATAATGGATGGAATGTGTTTATGTAATATAATGAACTTAAAGATTTACCCTAATATTTTTCAGGCTAAATTTTTTTTTTTTGAATTTGTCAGATTATTTCAGTAACATTTACCACAGTAAAAATAAGGGAATGCTCTGAACAGTCGTGGGCTGGAGGTTAGGGAACTGGCCCTGTGACCAGAAGGTTGCTGGTTCGATCCCCAGCGCCGACAGTGAGGTGTCTTGCTCAAGGACACCTAAACCCTAACTGCTCCCCGGTTGCCGTGGATAGGGCTGCCCACTGCTTCGGGGAAGTGTGCTCACTGCCCCCGTGTGTGTGTGTGTGTGCGAGCGCACTAGTGTGTATGTGGTGTTTGGCTTCATGCATGGGATAAATGCAGAGGTGAAATTTCCCTGTTGTGGGACTAAGAAGTATCACAAAAAAACACTCTACTTGCAGTATAAGTAATTGAATTATAAATTATAAATATATTAAACTCACTAACTACTAGACCACTACTAGTTTTGCCCAAAAAACATGGGTCATTGAAGGTGGAGAAGAGGTTTGGATAGCCTTTTTCTGAGACTTTTTCGTGTCTGCTACAGTAATGATATCATGGCAGTACTTCTCTGTTGCATATGAGGAGAGACGCTGTTTAACTGGGGGTGCCACAGCACTTAAGTTTAGCTGCAAGTTCAAGTTCAGTACAGCCTGCACATTGTGCATGTCGTCCCCCCCCCAAATAAAGAGGTTTGTTTGGCTCTTTGCAGCATCTCCTGCTTCACTCTTCAGATATCACTGCAATATCTTACTATCCAAGTAAAAACAAAGAGTGGTAGACAGGGCTAAAGCAAAAAAAGTCTCTGACTGGCTCAGTTGAACAACTACATTTTAGCCAGTTTCACTCACCTCCAAGTGGAAAAGCATTACAGAGCTTGCCCATAAAGTGCTGGCTTGTCAAAGTCTGATAAAACTAAAATGGAGAACTGTTGTTTGGTTTATGATGAGCTGTGGTTTGGAAATTTCTTGCACTGTTTCCTCAGTCATTTGCTTCAGAATCCTGCCATAAAACCCGAAGAGAGTATCATATATCTGTATATCTGTCATGCTTTTGAACAATCCATCCATCCATCCATTTTCTAAGCCGCTTCTCCGTCAGGGTCGCGGGGGGGTGCTGGAGCCTATCCCAGCAGTCTTCGGGCGGAAGGCAGGATACACCCTGGACAGGTCGCCTTTTGAACAAGCAAATGCATTTATTTTGTTAATAAAACATGATTCACTTGATGCCTAGAATTTAAAAAATGATTTTTAACTGAGGCATATGATTCAGAATTATTTTTTTACTTTTATGATCAGTGCAGTTGCATTATGAACACTGCATGGAGAAGACAAATGAAATGAGTCAGTATGTTGTAGTCCATCTGTCTTGGCAAACAGTTGTGAAGAGCGTGATGCCTTCCTCCTCCACACTACCAGTTAGAGTCTCTGCTCTCCACAGTGAAGTCAAACAGGCCCTAAATGTGCAGTGTCTGCAGGCTTGCATCAGAATACATGTTCATTTGTGGACAGTAGATGGGTTTGTAATCTGTTCATGTTGTAAATATTACAGGTAGTATTTTGTTTGATTCATGTACCACATGTCATGTTAGGTTACCGCTGTGTTGTTAGCAACCTGTTCATTAGTGATTGTGACTGTTGTCTAATTAAGACAGAGACATGACCTTTTTATTATTTCAGTTTTTATTTAGCAGTACTCTATTTGAAACATTACAGAAAAACAAACTCCATAAAAAAAAAACCCAAGTGTGTGTGTGTGTGTGTGTGGTATATTAGAATAGAATAGAATTCAACTTTATTGTCATTGCGTATGTCGCAAGTACAAAGCAACGAAATGCAGTTTGCATCCATCCAGAAGTGCTTAGCAGAAATATAAATGTATGTACAGTAAGTATAGTATATACAGGTTAAAAATATTAGGGGGTATAGACATGAAGGGGGTTATACAGGTTATAAACAAGAATGTACAGGTTATAAATATGAAGGGGTATAAAGTACTATGAACTATGAATAAATGAATGTTGTAGTGTATGGCATGAAAACATAAAGAAAAGACTATCAAAAGGCAATAGATTTGTGGGTGCCTTAAGGGAGGATTCTCATAAGACCTCAAAGAAACATTTTGTAAAACTAAACATTTCAGGTTTTTTTGTTTATTCTGAGATAAACCTGGGGAGGTGGTTAGATGGAAATACTCTGTAAAAACAGTGTATTGCACTTGAACTTACCACTGTCCTTTAAGAAGGTCTAGTGACTGATGTCTATTTACAACTGCTTAATACCTACATTTTGAAGGGATGAATTATACAGGAGAGTAATTTATTCTTATCATATGAAAGCAATGCATGTTTGCATGTTTCTGTGCAGGTTTTCGGAACATGAACATGACCCAGTGATTCAGTACTTGTGTCCAACTCAAGCCTTGCTTTTCAAGATATGCCACTTGACTTTGGCTTGTGTGTCCTTGACTTGGGCTCAACTTGCTTCTTAGAGACTTAGGACTTTGTCTTGAAAATGAGATTACAACTTTAGATCAGAGAAAACAACAGAAAAGTAGAAACGGGGAATGTTTTACTTACTTAAAGTGCACATTTATGAAGAACATTATCGTCCTTTCTGCCTCTTATGCTTTTCAGTATTTTCATTTTTAGTGCATAAGTCACAAGGGACTTGAGGCAGCCAGAATCATGTTATGAGTCTAGTGTTGTGTTGTATATCAAGATTGTGGAGGCGTTGGTAACATAGCAACTATTATTCATCTAAGAAAAGTCGCTGCTTAGAAAACAGCAAAATTTCATGCAGTAATGTGACAGCTACTTCTAAGACAGAGTTCTAAATATTGCCCCTTGAATGTGCAATAGCGGTGTAATTAAGGAGGGTTTTAATTGCTTAGTATTGTTGGATAGTTTTAAAATCAGTTATCTAGGACTAGGAGTGTCAGACTTTTAGATATCTTTGTGTTCTGCGTTTCATCTGTTCATTGCATCTGTTTGTCTGTTCAGTTTATTCTCTTTACAGTTTGCTCATAAATAATGTTTGTTGATCAGTTTTCTCACAGTTCTGTAGCTCAGTAGTTGATTTTTGATTCCTCCACATTGGCTTAGATTATGCATGACTGTGGTGCTTAATTATCTCTGCGTTTTTAGTTGCGTGTTTTTTTTCCTCCTCCTCAGAGAGCTTTTGCGTGAGCCTTTCTGTCAGTTTGTGACACAACTAATTGCACTTTTGTCTTTTTTCAGTTCTACAAACATGTGGTCCAAAGTGTGGAGAAATTCATTCAAAAGGTTAGTTGTTTCATAAGGGCTTGTCAAAATCCATGAGCAGAGAGAATCTTTAAATACTCTGCTCTTTCTGAATGTCTCATTTTTAATCTTATTGTTCTTTGCAGTGCAAGCCTGAGTACAAGGTCCCTGGTCTGTACGTCATCGACTCCATTGTCCGGCAGTCTCGGCACCAGTTTGGCCAGGAGAAAGATGTATTTGCTCCACGCTTTAGCAAAAACATCATTAACACCTTTCAGAACCTCTACAGGTGCCCCTCTGATGACAAGGCAGGTTTTCTACTATGTTCATGTTGACTGCTTCTTAAAGTAAAAGTACAAGAATGTTTCAGTCCTAGTCTTTTTTTTATATATATATATATATATATATATATATATATATATATATATATATATATATATATATGTTTCACACTTGGGCTACGTTTACACAGCAGATGAAAGTGGACCGAATCTGATTTTCTCATCTTTTAAATGTGTCCTGTATGCGACATTAGTCTGAACAGATCACGCTTCTAAACCGACCCACATGCTCAAAAGAATAATATTTCACGAGGCGGCTCATCCGGAGGGAAACAGTCATGATGGCCAGCGAACGCCTGTCGCCCCCCAGAGCTTTTAGTTTCATCTTTGCCAGCATCACAGGAGCGATTATGATGTTCCAGTGGTTGACAGCTGGGCTCATCACCCAGAATATGCTCAAGTTCGTAGTAAAAGGGCACGTTGCTTGGTGACGGCCACTTCTTTGGTTCATGACTTCAGATTCTTTAAACGCTTCAGCCTCGGTCTCCTTTGGCCACATTCGGCTATTTCGTTCGAAACGTCTTCAAATGCTCAATGGTCCGGTTGCGTTGAGTTGCTTCTATTTTTTGTACAGAAACATCAGCCTAAATATTTGAGTCTCAGCTGCGCAAAATTATGACGGATGTCGAGTTGTATGGCCGTTAAAGTCGCATGAATGCCACTCTGGCTGTTCAGACAGAGTCGCATTGCCGCAGATCGGAAACGTATCGGATTTCAGTACCACGTATGAAAGCATCTTAAATCGGAAGTGAAAATGTCAGATTCAATGTGTTGAAAAGCTGTTCACACTGACGCACAGATGACACATCTGTGTCACATATGAGGAAAAAGATTTGGACCACTTTTACCAGCTGTGTAAACATAGCCTTACATTCAGTCGGTGAGTAATACAAGCTTATGTTCCCATTTCAGAGCAAGATTGTTCGAGTCCTCAATCTGTGGCAGAAAAACAGTGTATTCAAAAGTGACATCATCCAGCCCCTTCTGGATATGGCAGCAGGGCTGCCACCCCCAAGTGTCACTCCTGTAATCGCCAGCAGTGCTGTTCCTGTTAATAATGCCACTCCTGGTTAGTTGTTCATGCACCCTGATGCTTTTTAGTGTGGTCAGTAATTCTGTTGAACCTGTGTGGCTATGAAGGGTCAGTAGTGATGCCGCTGTAAATTAACACACATCCTGTTATTTTATCATTTGAGCATTCTAGTGGGCATTTTGGTCTTGAGTTATGGTGACATCTAGTGGTTGGAGACAAGAACTTCTCTAAATTTGATGCAAACGTTTAAAACTTGTATGTTTCTCATGTGTAATTTTAATATTTATATCCTGTTAAATGTCTCTTTCTGTGACAGGCACTCCTGCAACTCCTGCCACCCCAGCCAACATTGTGCCCAGTTTACCAGACTGGGCCTCTCAGATCTCTAACTCTGATACAATGACAGCTGTAGCCCAGATCCTGCAGAGCCCTCAAGGCCAACAGGTCAGCTGCCTCTTTCATGTTGACTGCATTGATTTACTCCACACTATGAAAAATGTTATTTTTGTGTTACTTTATTTTTTACTTAATACTTTATTCTTGACAGTGATATCAACAGCAAGCACTTGTATCTGTTAACTATTGGGGGGTCTTAATTTGCTGACTCTTGAGTACTACAGGGCTACTAAAAGCTGAATTAATTATTCAGTGGGGAAACTCAATGATTTATTTGTGCTCTCCTAAAAAGACTACTGTCATCCAGTCTGTGCAGTTTAATGCGTAAACTCAAGTCAAAAACTATGAATTCACATTTCAGTGTCTAATATTTACTCTCAGACTTTTACTTGGTTGGTTTGCAGTTGCAACAGTTGGTGCAAAGCCTACAGATGCAGCAGCAGAAGCCTCAGCCATCGCTGCTGCAGGCTCTAGATGCAGGCTTGGTGGTCCAGCTACAGGCCCTAACAGCCCAGCTCACGGCCGCAGCTGCAGCCAACACACTCAACCCCCTGGAGCAGAGAGTCTCTTCCTTCAACAAGGTGAAACGCATGCAAGTTGTGGCAATTTTCAGCAGTTACTAGGTGTTCTTAGACAGTATGTATAAGTTATGTTTTTGCAGTGTTTTAGTATATAGTGTAAGGAAGACTGATGACCTGTATTGCTTATGATTTATGACTGCATTTTGAATGTGGGACTTGGCTCTGTGGCCACTGACACACACGAATGGTTTTGACATCCTCTCCGTTTGCAGAAACTGTTGGGTCAGTTTGATTTTGGCAGTGAGTCAGAACCGAGTGAGGACTCTAAAAAGGACACAGCAGCTTCTCAGTTGTACGTACTTTTTTCTGTTGTTTAAATGTATCTCAAGGTCAGTTTTATTCAGATATGTATCCAGTTTTTTTTCCTTCCTTTTCTGCTATAGCTCACTGCTGTTGGAGCAGTTTCAGAGCTTTCACCCACATTGTTCAGCATTTCACATATCAAATGTTGACTTCAGGCAAGAAGTAAACCTCATCTTTTTAATTTCTTTCATCAGACCCATGGTTTCTGAGTCTATCAACAGCTCTATTTTCCATCAGTTGGCTGAGCAGCTCCAGCAGCAGAACCTCGAACAGTTTCAGAAACAAATCCTGGAGCACCAGCAACATCAGCAGAAGGTAGTGGTGACTGAGATGTAGTTACATGCTCATACAACATATTTATCTGCTGCAGATATCTCCACTATACCACAGTTACCAGAGAAACTCGTCTTGGGGTGGAAGGGAGAAGAGTTTAAATTATCTTTAGAAATATTAGGCAGCTGGCAGTTTTTATGATGCAGTCCACATTTTTACAGGATGTTAGAAGCATTATCATGGACCAGAATACATCTGTGATTAACAGACTAAAGGAAAATATGTGTCTGTATTCTCAGCTGTACTGAGAATAGTATCAAAACATATCAAACATATTGTATCCTTAAAGAAAGAAGATGCACAGAAACCTCATGCAGTAAAAAAAATTAACTTAATCTTGTGCAGTTACATAGTTTTCTTTTTTATTTCAGTCGATGGCCATGGAGAGCCAGGAGACAATATTTGGTCCTGAAAATACTGCTCCTCCTGCACAGAGCAATGTCCAGCCACAACTCCAAGAACAGGAAACAAAATTGGATGACTCCATTGACAACCAGCAACAGGTAATAACAAACTTCAAGATGTGCTTTGTTTTGTGGTGGTTGAAGGAATAATATTTTGAGGTCCTCTTCTAACTACATTAACTTTACAGACTTGAATAGATGGTTACACAGTATTCTGCGTAAGGTGCTTGAATATGCTGTAATCAACAGCTCTATCAAAAATGATCTAGCAAGTTATTCAAAGCTTTGTTGTGTTTTTGCTCTTTGGGCACGTTTTCTCGGTGTGATGAGCCAGCAAACTTTCCTGCTCAATTTTTCAGTTGTTTGTAGATTGTAGCATTTCACTAATTGCTAGCCTGTTTCTCACTCAGTTTGCTCACAAAATATACTAGATGTGTAATCTGTAATGACTTGTTTTTATTTCGTGTTTGTTTTTTGTACAGGACATGGAACTTGATGAGGGACAGGATACCATAGACGAGGAGATCTTCGAGTCGGAAGAGAAGAAAACCAGTGGTACTCGTTCAAGAACACGTTCTAGGTCTCGCTCCAGGTTAGAGAGAGGAAAAAGTCAGCTAGATATAATGGCACAGAGGTTAGTTTAGTAGGTGTGATCATCATAGGCCTCTCATTCTTTTACTTCAGGTCACCTAAGAGGAGGAGGTCAAGGTCCCGCTCAGGCTCTCGAAAGCGCAAACACCGGAAACGCTCACGATCACGGTCGAGAGACCGAAAGAGGAAATCCTCCCGCTCCTACTCCAGTGAGCGACGGGCACGAGAGAGAGAAAAGGAACGGCAGAAGAAAGGCCTTCCTCCCATTCGGTCGAAAGTTCTCAGCGGTACAAACAGATTCATTGCTTTAATATGAAGAAAAAAAGTGTGTTAAGAAATTGGGAAATGCATGATTAAAATTTCTGTGCATTTTTCCAATCTTGTCATCAACCTTCAATTACTTTTCTGTTAATTACAACATTCTAAATATTTTAGCAATTAGGTGGAATTACATGTTCAGACTGTGACGTTCTGTATGTTCTAACATCACGTGTTTCAACATTTCAGTTTGCAGTACTACTTTGTGGGTGGGCCAAGTGGACAAGAAGGCCACCCAGCAAGACCTTACAAATCTTTTTGAAGAGTTTGGCCAGATTGAATCCATCAATGTAAGTTTGCCCTGGGGGGCTTCCTCCTGTGCTGTCTAGTAATTATGACATCCTCTTAGAAAGGTAACGAATCACTTAAACAGCTCTGTGGCTGCTTGACACTGAAGAAGTCCTCAGGCAAGTGTTTGTGTGTTAAAGAGGCTGTTAAAATTGAATTTAGCCCCCTGTGCAATCCAGAGTTTTACATTTTGTGTCCCATTACATAGGCTAATTAAGTCTTGTGAGCTGAATCAAGGGCGTGGACAGGCAGACTACAGCACTAGGGAAATAGGGAAATATCAGTGCCTCATGATTAAAACATATATATGAACAGACCTGATCTTAAAGTGATAGTATGTATAAATTGACATTAAAGGCTTCAGAAAATTTGTATAGATGAACAAAAGTGTATATCTGATTTTATAAATCAGTTGTACACACATACAGAAAACATATCTTGGGAGCAAATTTAGAATGGAGTTAAAGTACATTTTATAAATGAGCCTTGTGAATGTCTTAGTATTTAATAACCCCTCTTTTCTCTCTCTGTGTAGATGATTCCTCCCAGAGGCTGTGCTTACATCTGTATGGTGCACAGACAAGATGCTTACCGTGCCCGACAGAAATTAAGCACCGGCTCTTTTAAAATTGGCTCCAAGGTTATAAAGGTTTGTAATCATCTGCTGCTAAACTGACAGTTTTTTTTTTTCCCCCATCATGCATAACTGCTAAAAGATTGTGTGTAATGAAGTACTGTATTACAAGTTCTGAAATGGAGAGGAGATCCAGAGATTATAATGTTTCTAGGTTTCTGATAAAGTCCCCTGTCTTTGTTGTGGTGTCTGTAGATTGCCTGGGCCCTGAATAAAGGTGTAAAGCAAGAGTATAAGCAGTTCTGGGATGTGGACCTTGGAGTGACCTATATCCCCTGGGAGAAGGTCAAACTGGATGACCTGGATGGCTTTGCCGAAGGAGGCATGATTGACCAGGAGACAGTCAACAGTGGTGAGAAATTAACAGTGGTCAATGAACATGTTGGTGTTTGCACAGCCTTACGCAAAGAATGCAAATTTTGAATTAAGCTTTATTCTAACTGCTATATTTCCTTTTTTTTTAGAATGGGAAGCTCAAAAGAACAGTGCAGAGGTAGCTAAGGAGGTCCAGATTCAGCCTGTGGCTGCTGAGGCCAGTGTAGTCAGCAGCTCACAAAGTGAAGTCTTTACACAGCCAGTTGCCATGATGCCTGTGCAGGTATATGCTATTCTCTGGTCATACTACAAACAAAAACAGTGTTTTTCCCCAGTGTCCATGTTTTTTATTTATTTATTTTTTTACATTTGTCTTTTGAACTTGTAGTTTGGGAATGGGTGGATTACTCTATCTGGATTTGCCTCTTTTGGACTGTATCAGAACAAGTCCCTCTCTCATAAAATTTAAAATGGTTTGCCTAAAATGTGTTTGCTGTCTTTTAGAGCAAATACATGAAATTCTGTTTTCCCTGAGGAGAAAGGACAGCTGGGTCCTTGTTGCCTTCTGATAACAATGATTCCCTGCTTTTCTTGTTAAGTGATATGCTACATGGCAGACTGACTGAAAAGATGGAGATGCAGGCCGTTTATGCTAGTCTTTGGCCTTTCAGATTGGTGATATGGTTGTGCAATTATGGCAGAGGCTGCTGTGATGGGAATTGGCTGTAAATTGGTCTTGAGTGAGAAAATTCATGAAAAGAGAATCATCATGCAGAGCAAAGCTCATTCACTTCTTCTAAATCCTTAGTTATATTATCCAGAGGGAGCCTTTAAACAATTATTTAAATTGTGTACAGCTAAGTTGATTTGAAATTTTCACAGTCAGCATTTTAGTTTTGGGAGTATTGCTTCAGAATACAATTTGTTTCTCCTTATTAGATCCCAGTGGCACAGACTGTCCCTGCTGTAGGCCTGGTGCCGCCCACCTTCCCTGTCACCATGGCAATGCCCCCACCAGGCTTTGGTCCTCCACCTCCTTTCCTGAGGGCAGGCTTCAACGCTGCACAGCCTCCGCCGGGTAGGTAGTGCTTTCACGGTTGTCCAGTAAACAAACTGTTTTTGGGTTTTTATATTTAGTGATTTAATAATCAGCTTGTTGTTAATGTTCTCCATTCTCAGGTTTTATGCCAGGGGTTGCTCAGTCAGCCGTTGGAGGTGGACTTGCCACAGCCCAAACAGGTTAGAAAAACACCTGAAGTTTTGGGTGTCTGCATCAGTAGTAGTACTTACTAAAATCCTGCATAAATATTAATCTCTTCAGTGTTCTGAAACATGAAAAGCAACCTCTCATTTCCATATTTTCTAACAGCTCTGCTGCAACCTTCAATGTCAGCAACTCAAGAAAACAGCAAAGACTCCACATTTGGAGCCATAATCCCTCCAACAAGCACTATTCCAACAAGTTTCATCCCTTCAGCAGTGGCAGGGGCAGGAGTCTTCAACCCTGCAGGAGCACAACCCCAGCAGGCCAATAGAGAAAAGGCCCCATCTATGGAGAATATAGACACACCTGCGGAAATAACACTACAGGGTAGGTTTGTTGATTTATTTATTAATGCCTTTTGTTGCTTATTATTCATATATAGAGAATAGTTATTTCCTGATTTGTGTCCTTTAATTGTAAGATGTCTGAAGTAAACAGACCTTTCACTTAGTTTATAAGGTGATAAAAATTTGTCTTTTTTTTTTTTTTTTTTTACCTGATTTTGTAATTCCTCCCCCTCACATTGTCACAGGAATGCAGAATGCAGCGCGTAGTGGGATGGGTCTGCTTGGCATGCACCCTTCTGCAGCTCTTTCTCATCCCCTCTCTGGCCAGAGAATGCCCGGTATGCTGCCCCTTGACCTGCGACCCAACCTCCTTCAAGGAGCTGGGGCACGGTTCCCGCTCCTAATGCAGCAGGGCCTGGCTCAGCAAGCCAACAATCTTCTGGATGCCTCCCTTCAAGCCCAGGCTCGTGCTCGAGCACCTTTCTCTCAAATGGAGCACTTTAGCCGGACTGAAGCTGCTTTTGCAAGAACCCCCAACCCCTCTCCTGCTGTAACAGACAACATGGACAAAGCTAATAATGAGACCCCTCCCAGGTCAGATGCTGGAGGCCAACAAGAGGGCGATCAGGACTATCGTTTCCCACCCCCAGAAAAACAGAGTACAGGTCTGCTGAAAACTCCTCCGCTGGAGATGCGCACAGAACCCACCCCTGTTAGACCACCACTGCTGGAGAGACCCCCTAGAGCTGGCATGCAACCGGAAAGCCGAGAAGGAGCTGGAAGAAGGGATTCCCTGCCAGGCAATTTCAGAGGCGAGTCTCGCTGGGGTCCTCCCCGAGGAGACTTTGATGAGCGTGACATGAGAGGATTGCCAGCCGGAGCCCCCAAGGGCTTCCAAGAGGACCGCCCCAACCCCAACTTCCAGAACCGCTTTGAAATGCGTCCTGGAGGACCCACGGGGGGAGGAGGTCCAGGCTGGAATCGTGGAGGAGGAGGAGCACACTTCAATGCCAACATGCACCAGGACTTTGATGACCGCCGTCGGCCCTGGGAAAGGCAGAAGGACCGTGATGACAGAGACTTCCGCAGGGAAATTAATGGCAACCGGCATGGCCGGGACCATGACCGCGACAGAGAGCGAGACAGAGAGCGGGAGAGGGACAGAGACCGCGGAAGAGATAGGAATCGTGAGCGCGAGAGAGAAAGAGAACGGGATCGGGACAGGGAGAGAGAAAGGGAGCGGGATAATGATAAGGATAAGGAAAGAGACAGAGAGCGCAGTGGTGGCTGGACACTAGTTCAACAGCCTCTTCTCCCTCTTCCAAAGCCTCAGTCTCAGCCACTGCTTCCTCTACCCACTCCCCTGCTTAACCTGCCTCCATCCCAGCTCGATTCACAACCTAAACCGTTACTACCACATCCACCTCAACCGGAATTGCATCGCCCTGAGCTGCAGCAGCCAGGACGGCAAACTGAGCCCCAGCCGGAAGCAAAGCCCCAGGCTCAACAGTCTCAACCCCAGTCACCCAGTGCCCCAGAAGAGGTCACAGGCAACAAAGAGAAAATGGAAGACTTGAATGTCCAGGAGACTGTAGACTCTAAACCTGAAATGAACCTCATCCAGCCTAAGCCAGAGCCCACTAACGAGCCTTCTCGCACCCCCTCTCCTTCTGTTTCCAAGCCCTTACCAGTCAGCACCCCGGACGAGCCCCCAAAACAAGAGGAATGTCTGGAAACGCCCGCTGCACCCCTTGTGGTTAGAGACAGTGAACAGATTGGGCCGAAGGCAGAAGCTGAGACTGATCCTGAGCTAGTGAAAACTGACACTGAGGAAGCATAATCATCACTCAGTAGGTAAAAGATCATTTTGTATAGTTGTCATCTCTGTACTTATTTCAAAGGCTTCCACAGGACCTGCTCAGTTCATGACATTGCCTGACACCCTAACAAACAATTTTACTTTTCATGCTAATGATATACGTCATAGATGGCTCGCAATAGAGGATTATCAATGGTAGGTGATATTTTAAGTATTTTTATTTTAATTCTGTTATTTCATGTTTTTAGTTTTTAATGCAACCCCACTGTTTTAAGCTAGGAATCCATGAAATTTGCTTGCCAAAATATTGTGTAGCCTAATTGTAAATGCTGGGGTGGGTGGGAGGGTGGGTTGTGCTGAGGGGTGCTTTAACCTTCCTATGGAAGAGTTTAAGGATCCTGGCTTTTTCTAATGGATTGATTGCAGAATACTTGAAAACAGCGGTCACTGGCCTGTTCTGTCTTTTCTTTTCAAAACCGCAGCTGCAAAGTTTGAAATGAATGCCTTTGTGGTGTCCTATGCTTGTTGTCTATTAAGCAAAGTATACGTACAACCAATACAGTGAGAACAGTAATACGTTTTAGTTGCTTTGAAAAGGAACCAAAAAAAAAGATTAAAATATGATGTACTATCCCCATGTTAAATGTCTGATTTTTCTTCATCATACTACAGTGAATTCAACAGTTCAGCCAGAAAAGGTTACGGAAAGACAAATGGATGTTGGGAGCACTCTGTTTTAGTTTCAAATAAACATGTTTTTTTTGTTAAAAATGGTTTAGGACTGTATTTTCTGCAAAGGAAATCATCTACACACAGACAATTATTACTGACCATGAGCCAAATGTTGATGATCCTGGCGTTATTGTTACGAGTGTGAGCGATTGCAGGCTTTTCTTATATCTAGATGAGTTGGGTGGCTGTTGGGTTGTGAGACCTAACAGATTAGGTCTAGGTCTCTCTGTAGTGTCTCTGACTTTAGTCATAATACCACTGTTTTTGTATTTAATGTGCTGTAATGATTGCGAAATACACACAAACACAAACATTTGATGGCTATCTGTACAGAAAAGCAGTCAAATTTCCACTCAAACATTTTCTCTCCTTGGATGTTGCCGTCTTCTCTCATTTTCGGCTTCCCATCTACATCTACAGTAAACCCAATACTTTTAGCCACTAGAGTGTCACAATCGAAGACTTTCTTAGAACTTCAGTAAATGACCTGCAGTGCCCATCATAAACTGTTTTGAAGTGAAATGAAAATTGCATGGACTTCTGTTTTATTATTCTAGGCCAAGATTTCCCAACCAGAAGTTAGCAAACCCCTAGTTGTTTGTGTTGGCTTTGCAAGAGGTTCGTCAGACTGTGATGGAAATGTCAGTCAAATTAAATTACATTTCAAAAATGTATGTTTTGTGAAATGTTTCATTGTATTGTGACGTGTTCGAGTGACCGTTTCATTTGTCCAGTAAATAATGATCCAACTAATAACTAAAAAGTTAGACATAGTAATCATGCCGCAATATAATGTAGATTACAGCGAATAGTTGGCTAAATCAATCTATGTGACCAAAATGTTGTAGCTGCCTTAAGTTTGTGTTATATTAGAAACAGCTTGCACTGTGAAGTTGTCTTTCTTGAAAAGACACTTGGAAATTTAAACATGCAAACTAGACCACAGAATCATTAAATAATAACATTTGGCCTAATTTAAATCCCAAGGAGTACTTAAAGTGAATAATTCAGCTGAGGCTGGAAACCCATGTTTCAGGCTAATAACTCTTAATCTGCCCGGTCGTTTGTTTCTGCTAAACCTAAAATATTGAGTCAAAATGTTGTGATAACCACATTTAGTCTGGAACTTATTTGCATAAACACATTTCTCCCTTTTGAATTTAAATTGAGAAGTGTAGAAAAAACATTGTTGGGCCATGCTTATCTGGAGAAACAGACTTCAGAGTCTTCAGTCCAATCACGAGTGAATATTTCTTAGTGAAATGAAGACTGTCATGCTGTATGTTTGATGGTGGAATAACTTCATAAAAATATTAGGATAAATAGCTCATTTTATTTCTCCAGAGCTCCAAATACAGACAGCTTGCAGTACTTTTATTAGAGAATGTTAAAAGCAGAATAACATGCTGTGCATTTGCCACTCATTCAGCCTTTCTTCTTTTATCCAAACTGAGTGTTCGGTAGAAACTCGTCACTAACTGACTCGGCAGTACACATGCTTAAATGATCACATGGCTGTAATGGATGGCCCATAACCCACGGGAACAACATGATGATCAGCTTCAGCTGATGATGTGCACAGCTTAGATATGGAAATTTCAGCCTAAATGAAACCGAGTGAAATATAAAGACTGACACTTGCAACTGAGAGCAGTTCTTCTGTTGTCCCGGCGTTGACCCTTGCATCAGGGCAATTACAAATACAAAGCTAGAAATAGCTCTGCTTTCATCACTTGTTGCACACCCTTAAATCCTGTTTGTTGGATCTCCCCTTCATCCCTGTACTATTTACACTACAAATGAACTTGGAGCCCTTAACAGATTAATCCTATGATTTTACAAATCCTCTATGCTGGAACTCCGTTTGTTAAGTGTCAGAGGGGAAAATGGACTTGGACCTCTCATGAATATGACATGCACACACTATTTTATAACAGACTGGACGGAACACCATCTCGAGGACGCTGCTCGTCCAGCCATCTGGTGCTGGCATAGAGAGTGGTGAACAAAGGAATGCCATGCTGGTGGGGAGGTGGGCTGTTTCCATGCTGATTCTCTTCCTCTGCTGGGAAAGCAGAGATCTGAAATGTGCATAGTCAGCACAGGTCCCCCCAGCATTCCCATTCTGCCCTGTTTTAATGCCAGGTTATTAGAAAAGCACTGGCTACCCGTGATAAATGGCTGGCTGAGTTGGTGACGCTGCTTCTATTTGAACAAAATAAATAATGGGCAGAGCAGTGATCCACAGATCAAATCAACTTTCTTAAAAATAAAGATGCCAGAAAGTGTTCTTTGCGTAATGCTATACCAACAGTGGTCAACATTCCTGCTCCTGGAGCACTGTCTTCATGCAGAGTTTTAGCTACAACCTTACTCAACCCCCCCCCCCCCCCCCCCCCCCCCCCCCATCCGTCCAATTGTCGCCTTCAGAAGTTCTTGATTAGCAGAATGAGGTGTGTTCGGTTTGTCTTGGAGATGAAACATGCAGGAGGAGGGTTGCTGACCACTGTTGTAGAAGAACCACTTTTGTTTCTCCAACAGGAACTTTCAGTGGATGGTTCCTTAGAGAACTATGTTGTATATGAGATGTGTGAGTGAAGAACCTTTTTAAAGCTCGAGTGTCCACATAATGTAAAGGCTCTAGAAGGAAACCCCTAACTTGGTATGTCACCTTTACATTATATGAAGGTTCTTCACACTTGCACGTCTCTTTTTCAAACATGATTCTTTAGAACCAAAAATTGCACCACTTACCGAACCCTTTGTGGCACCTTGTTTAAAGCATACTGCATCAGATGTTGGCCAGAGATGACCGATTCACGTTCAGTGCAGTTTCTTGATCTCAGACATTTTCATTAACACTCTATTTTAATTATAGCGTTCTAGAAGCTTAATGATAGAAATCCTTTTAATCCTAAAAATAAAGTTGATGACCTTGCATAGGTTTAGGGTGCGATTGAACATATGGAGCTACGGTACTGATCACCAGGGGAAAGGAAATTGAGAAGGCCTGTATACTGCAGCACTTTTGTTTGCACCTATATGAGAAACAAATCTTACCTGCCTGCTAGTCAGTGTGTTACAATAAGAGACCATCTAGTGCCTCATCAGTATCGTTACTGTCAGGACCACCCTTATATCTCCAGTTTTATATTGTTTTGATCTAAGCTGCCACTTACATTGTGTAAAAATGTCATATGTAGACAGATATGGTCATAAATGACTTTCCATAAAATGCTTGCTAACACTTTGAATCATGTATTCATAAAGTATTATAAATGCCATGGATAACACTATATAACCACAGGCGTGTGTAATTCCTACTAAGTGGTTATAATTACACATGCATAATACTTTATAAAGCAAGAGTAAATGACTATATAGCATTAGATTTAATATCTGCCCAAAACATTCTGAATCTACCTTTTCTTTGTAGCGTCATTGTTTTATATTGTACTACAGTGTTTAAATAATAAACAGGGCTACTTTTAAAATGTTTGGATGCTTTCAAAAGTTGTCGCCAAAGAAGTTTGATTAAAGGTAGCAGAAAATGAAAATTAATAAATACATATTAAAACCTCATATAACCTCATTTAAAATGCAGTTCAGAGATGGAGAGAGATAAAACAATATGTCCTGGTCATCACAATCTGAATTTTTTTTTTTTTCTTTTTTTTTTGAAGACAAGAAGGTTCTGGCTCAAGTTGAAATTGGCAATAAATACATTTTAAGGCAAATAATCATAAATATTCACAAAAATGTTCACAAATTAGCATGAGGAGAGAGAGATGGACATACGAAAGTCCTTTATGTGTCAGAGTTTACCAGACATGAACACGGGAACATGGGCATGCGGCCAGTTTTAGGCAGATTTTAACTTGCATTAAAAGTAAATGTTTTTTTTTTTTTTCCCCGTCCTTCTGTGAAGTTACCATTTTGGATGTACAAGTTTTGTTTGGGCAGTGATGATATTTTACTTTGCTACAATGAAATGCCTCATCATAGCACTTGCACTGGACTGTTGCTCAGCCACTCTGATAACAGAATGAATTTTAGGAGAGAAAACATTGAATTTGTGCCTCCTATAAGACAAGCATCTCCACACCACTATGCATACAAATCCACTTAAGATAGAGCTGGGCACATTTTTGGATGGACGATTCATGGATAAGCACAAAAGCACATAGAAATGCAGTGGGTGAAGGTGAGGAGAAATGTGTTGGAGGCTTCTTCCGGCCTGTTTTCGGTAGGGAGCTGTACAGTCTGCTTGGCTCTCAGCAGGAGCCTCGGTCTAAGAGCTCTCCAGACCCCACACAAGAACACAATCTCAGCTCCACAGACACAGCCAGTATGGAAATCCTGGAAGTAGAAAATGTAGTTTTGCACTCCTACTCTCCCTTGTATACATTCTGATAGGTGGCCTGGGAACCAATAAAAACCCTGAGTAAATAGCTATTAAAAGACTCCCTGCTGTGTTCTGTCTAGTGCTGGTCATTTTACACATTTCAGCAACAGCACTACTTACTCGGTACTTACTAAGCTGCTTTTTTGCTGCTGACAATTATTAGTCGACATTTTACTTTGTGTCCAGATTCATCAAAAACACAGGAGGTTTTCCAGGCTCTCACTAGGTCGATTATTCCTCAGATGTGACCTGAAGGCCTTTGTGAATGCCACGTGGAAGAGCTGCTGCACCAGGCGTATCTTGTTATAGTTTTCACTTCTTATTGGTCACTTTGTCGCTCACATCCATGGCGCTCTTAATGCAGAATGCATTAAGGGGTTCGTGCCAGCTTGTGCGTACCACACAATAGCTTGCCACGCCTCAATGACGCAGCAGTAGATTTGAGCTGTAGGAACAGAAGCCTGGCTTACAGTGCTGTGCAATCACAAATTATGACTGGTCTGATCTTTAGTGTTGGTGGTAGCCGGTTGTTTTGAGATGTTTATTGGCTAAGTGTCCACTCAAACAAGGCAGATGCAATGTATTATGACAGAGCTGATGATAATCCCCCCCCCCATGTCAGAGTTATACATGTTACAGTGAAAGAATAACCCACCCAAATCTCAATAAGCCTTCTGTTCTACCCATTTTAAAACTGCTGTAGCATTGAAAAGCAGCACAGTCTGTGTTCATGAACATTTAAAGGCAGTGCTTATCATGAGCATTCATGACTCAAGTCTTGAGCTGAATTGACTGTTGGCTTACTCGCTGCTGGCAACTGACGTGTGAGCAGATGCCGAGCTTGTCCAGTAGAGGGCACCCTGACTCTTCTGGAGGCTTGAAAACAGTCTGGGTTGTTTGCTAGACGGGCAACATCCATATGTGTACTGCAGAGTTCAAAACTGAGCTTTCTTTTGGACTTCATATAGTAGGTTTTATATAGATTCATATCACGTCCACTATTACCTTCAGATCTGGCCACTGTGACTTGATTTTAATTCCACGTAGGAAACATGAAGATGGATCTGTCTGTATTGTTCAGGGACGTTTGAGTCAGCTTTGGAAGAGAAGGTGACCATGTCATGAGCCTATACAGTGGCAATTCTACTGGGGGGCAGGGTGGGGCAGTCACACTGGGGCCCATGGCTTGGGAAAGGCCTAAGTTGACCAGGTCCCCTAAACGCTTTACTGGCCCCTCATATATGGACAATTGAAAACTCATTTCTGACATTTAACTGACTAGAACCTTCTTTGGCTTTGACTGATTTTATACAGCAGTTGTGGGTCCAACTGCTCGCCATGTGGCCATGAACACTTCCTATTCTACGATGCAAGGGTGTGGTGGAAATAAGGTTCCACCTATGAATTAAAGCTCTGTGTTTGGGTGAAACGCTTTTTAAGGAAATAAAAAAAATTGAACTCAATAAAAAATGGTGGGTGGAGTAGAATGCCTTGAGAGCATCTGATAATTGCTAATACATTGTTTTCAAACTTAAAAAGAAGACAAATTATGAAAGGGGTGGGGTGGGGTGGGGGAGATGCTATAGCACTAATTCCTAGTTGGGACATATTTACATTGTGTGCTTTTCAAGGACATTTAACCCTTTAACTGTCCAGTAATGCATCCTTATCGCCGAATCATATCCAAGAAACCTAGAGATCAGTTCCGATGGTGGGTTTGTTCAAAGACATGATAAATTGCATGGTTTCAGGTCTACTTCAGGTAGTCTGATCGTTATCAGCAGCCAACCAAGTCTTGTGCAAGAGCAGGGGCACTGAGTGCAAATAAAGAGCACATAAGAAGTAATATCAGAATATCAGTTAAGCTACAGCACTGCATGTGGGGGATCCTTCTAATATTAATCAATGCCATTGCTTGATACTTGACCACCTTTTAATATTCATCAGTGTGGGATCTCTCATAGGACCATGTTCAGTAGAATGTTTTGGTGTAATATCTAAAGCAAGAGCCCATACTTGAATGTAATCTCACTGATAGTTATGTAGGCTGCATGCTTTAATAAACAGGATGAATCCATGCTTCACAGTTACGCCTCAGGTAGAAAAGAAATTGCATATTTCTGTTAGCTTATCATTTCATCAGGCTTATAGTGCAGACTTTCTCTTTGTCTAATGCTTACTGGGGGGGTGGGAGGGCAGGGTGGTGGACTGCAGGAGGGTTTGGAGTTCAGCCTGCTGTCCTGTGGTGGGGACTGTGAGGGTCATCAGCTGTACAGGGGTTTCAGCAAGGTGCCAGTAGAGCAGCTTAAACAGCCAATCACCATTTCAGAGAGAGCTCAGCAGGCAGGGATGCCACTGAGCTTATTAAAGTAAAAGGAAGATGCTGAGTGCGGTCTTGCTGGCACAGCCCGAAGCATTTGAAAGCAAAGTATGAGAGTGAAGCCGGTGTCCACACTTTGGAAAAATAGGGAAAGCCTCTAGTGTTTGTGGAAGAATAAAACGCAGAAAAAAAGCAGCTTTAACTACTATTAGCCATTTAATTTCATTCCGTTCTCCGCCTTACTGGCAGAGAGAGAATAAGAAATGACATCAGCATGTGATGGCATCATGATGAAAGTTCTCCATGTCAGAATCTTAGGCTGTGAGTTTAAAGAGGACCACTGTTAGAGAGCATCTCCAACTAACACTAACACACTGCCTCAGGCCTTGACACCTGGTTCTACACACTGTGACAGGAATCTCATTGTTTCCACTGGGGAATAGCTGTAGGAGTCCTGCTTAGGAACAGCCCCTTTCCACCCTGTTTGTTTAAAACAGATGTACATGACTTCTCTTCCGCCCTGAGGCTTCACTTCATTTCCTGTTTGTTTTCAGTCGGCAAAAGCCAGAGACCTTCATTAAGTGTGTAACCTGCTGACCACACACAAAATTGGCCGAAACAGGCCGAGATGCTGCCGGTTTTCCTACAAAATAAGTGATCGATTTGAATTTACTGTGTGTTCACACACATACTGTTTGTAAAGGAGATTTGTTCTGTTAGGAGAAAGATCTCCATCCACTATATGAACAGAGACTGTACAGTTTTATCCAAAAATGTGGATAAGACTTGATCAGTGGCATGTTTTCTTGATTTTCTAAGTGAAAATAAATTAACCCATCTTCTACAGAGAACCGGTGAAACATTTTTCTGCGGTTTTAGTGCACAATTTCTGTGTATTTGCGGAGTTTAACAGCGGAACCCACGCACACATCTTATTACTATTTTCCCCTAATATGTTAAATTCAGCCAATAAACAGTAGCATATATTAAAATGTAGAGAATTGTGTGGAGGACGTGTTCACTTATTTTCACGTCATTTTCATCTTTATATACGACTGTATACATCTTGCCCACATGTGCAGTATCTATTCATCAAATGCATTTTCAGTTTTACATTTCCTTTTTTAACCACCAAAAAATGTATTTAAACCTTTTATAACTCTGTTCAATTCTGTTTGATATTTGCTGTTTCTGTCGAGTCTTTGTTTCTTCAATATGCCAAAATACATTGATGGAAACCCTGCGACAGAAGCTTAACTCACTTAGTCATTTATCATCATGAGAAAGATGAAAGAATGCAGAAATGAAACGGACAAAAGTGTGCTGACTTTCATAAATCAAGCAATGACTATAAAAATGGCTACACATGTGAAAATGCCCATATCCACTGTTGGGGTATTTAAAACAACCAGGGCTGTAGTGAATCTGCCTGGAAGAAGACAGTTTTCACCTCTTTTATCCATCTTTAACAATAATTATATAATTAGTATAGAGTGTATATAATTTATCTTATAACATCCCAATATATTAATTTAGACACACTGTGGAATTGGATCTGCGCATTTAACCCATCCGTGCAGTGAAACACCCACGTACATGCATGCTAGTGAACACACACACACTAGGGGGCAGTGAGCAAACTTGCCCGGAGCAGGCAGCCCTATCCATGGCGCCCGGGGAGCAATTGGGGGTTAGGTGCCTTGCTGAAAGGCGCTTCAGTCACGGACTGTCAGGTGAGGGGACAGAACCGGCAACCTTCCGGTCACAGTGCTGTGCACAGTGCAAAAGAATAAACATTAAAAAAAAAAACAGCTGTAAAGTTTTCATATGATGAGACATTTAGCCAGCCTTCAATCACCCCCTCCCCTGTGGCTTCTCCAATCTGGTCAGTCAGTTTGCCTCATCAATATTTCCCCCACTTACAGGGATTAATAATTCATGATCATGTTTATTAATGACAGCAGGCATCTGTGCTCCCTTGTGCCCTCTCCCCACAAGTCTAACCAAACAAGAGATGAGATTAAGGATTGAAGTGTGAGTTTTATCCTCGTTTAGCACAAGCCTGGTTATGGAGCCATTGATGCAGAAAATAGGAGAATCAGCCTGTTTCCTGTGTGATCCCCTCTGAGGGCCGAGGCAGGATCTCTGAGGGACGGGGGGTGGCATTAGAGCCGTCTCCGAGCTCCCAGCTGTGACGGGACATCTGGCCTCAGGGAGCAGAGTTCACACTGTATGTGGATGATTCAAATGCTCTGCTCCGGGATAGAGTAGAGCCTTTCTACCGTCTGTAAAAAGACAGCAGTTCATTATAGCATAGGGGCCTATAGAGTTCAGAATAACAGCCGGAGACCAAAGCGGATTTATTTTTCCATATATCACAGTGGTGATGTGGGCCACTCTTCAGAAATAAGGCGCATCTTATATGTTGGTTCCAGAATATAGTGCTTGGGCAACAACATCTACAGTCTTTGACATATAATCAATAAAACTAGTTTCACTCGTTTCTATTGTTCTCTGTTTGACCCCTTAAAGGGGAATTGCACCGATATTTCAAAAGATTCTGCCTAGATAAATGATTAAGATGTAAACAAAGTCATTGAGTGGTTTGGTGTGAAGTGCTTCATTCTAGAGGAACTTACCAAATCAGAATTGTTCACAGTGGTAGTGATGTGAGCCAGGCATCTGAAGAGTTTAATGCCTCCAAAAACTCCCTATTGTATGGCAAAATAGTCCCCAGATTTCTTCAGAATATCCATATATATATATATATATATATATATATATATATAACATTACATATAAAAACTCAGGCACATGTAGGTTCACTGGTGGTTTTGGATGGTGAATAAAATGGCTATATTTGCGTTGGACATTGTGACCCCTGGTTCCTTTCGCTACCACTTTAAAAAAAATCTGTCTGTAGTTTGTTTCTCTGTGGTGAACCATTTCACAACAAACCACTCTGTGACGCTTTTTACATCTTAACCATTGAATTATGCAGATATTTAGAAAAATTGGTGGAATTCCCCTTTTAAATGACTTGTCAGTGGCTCCAGACTTCCATTTTTCACAAAATACTGTATCGCGGTTAGATTGCTACATGCTATGTAATACATTAAAAATCAGACTTCTCCATTATTTTGACACAATTTATTTCTAATGCTTCTGTGTAGAGGAATACCCTCATATAATTCACCTATACTGCTTTTATAAGGGCTATTTATTATGAATTGGCTGCTCATTAGTACTTTATTAAGCAGTAACCAGTTTTCTCAAGAGCACTTTTATTTGTGTATTAAACATAATCCTTTGCGCATCATTTATGGATAGATGTCCAACTAGTGCTTTAATGTGCTCGGTACGATGCGTTCTAACAGGTTAAGTCTTGACTAGAAGCTCTGGTAAAAAGCATAGTTCATACAGACCCCATGCTTAAATAAAGCCCAAACAGCTCTTTAGTGCATGGTAACTACAAAGCATGACTTCAAAATAGTCAGCTTGTCTCTATTTAAAGCTAATTAGTGATTTGTTGTTGAACTATTGTTGGGAATCGACTTTAGGAAACAAAACAATCATAATTTATCACTTTTTTCTTTACTGGCAAAAGATGTGTCCACCTCAGCCAAGTGTAATGATTCTATTCGTGATTTGCCATTTATGACTTAATACACAGATAAATGAGCTCTAGAAAATGCATAATTCACTGTGCTTATAAAGTAGTAATATGTAGCCAATTATTTAGTAGTTAGTAATATAATAATGGACGCCTAAAATGTGCAAACGAGTGATATATAACGCACAAAAGTGCTTCATTTACACCGCACTCTGAGCAAAAAGGGTTCTGTGTAGTACCAGTCAAGGGTTCTATGACTTGTAACAATGACAGAACCCTTTTTGGTACTGTATGGATCCAAAAGGCAACAGGTTTTCCATCATAGAGAAGAACCATTTGACCATGCAAAAAAAAATGCATTCAAAGGGTTCCTTGAGTTGTCATGGTTCTATGCATAACAACTGTCTGTACTAAAGAACCCTTGACGAAACGTTTTAAAAATGTAATTATTGCTTAATAAAGTAGTAATAAGCAGCTAATTACTAGACTTAATATTGCCTTAACATCATTGAAAAGGCCTTATAATGTTCCGTTGTAACGGAGTGTACTGTACTGAAACATTTGTTTTTGTTGGATCATGTAAATGTGATCTCAATTCCTCCAAATGTTCTTACTGGTTAGAGGGCTCATTTGCATATTGCGTACTTTACATATAGTTTCATAGCTTGTGATCAGATAAGCCTTAGGAGGCTCCAAGGTGGTGCAACCATCTAAACGTTAGATCGTTTTGTATAATTAAATTGGGACGAAAAATGAGTAATAATAATATAGAATTTGTGTTATAATAGTAGTAATAATTCTTCGAAGGCTTAAAGATTCTTTTTAATGGAAAAACTCTTTTTCTTTACTTTTTTCGGCATAAAAGAGTTTGATGTAGTATTTAAATGCTGTGAACGTTTCGAAATGTGCTGCTCACTCCCCAGCCTATCCAGTCCTTATATGGAAACTAAGCATTTACATACACCTGCCTGTTCACACTGAAGGTAAAAGGAGTATTTAAGCCCAGACTGCCTTTTGAATGATGCACAATGCAGAGCAGCCAATCAGGACCATGAACAATTACATATATATCAGTCTTAAAGGTACAGGAACAAAAACATCCTGTTTAATTCTAAAGAATGAAGAGGTTCAGATGGATTATGACTATTTTTGGTACAATAAAAAAACATGCAAATGTGATTAGTGGACTTATATAATATAATATAAAATAATAAAATAGAAGAAAAGTTTAAGATATGGACCCCTTAAGATTGTTAACTGAACAAAAAGCCTAGAGTGAAACTTTTCCTGATTCATAAAAGCAGCGTCCCATTGTTCAGTTCCTTCTGCAGACCTCTTTCCTTCAAGTACTTTTGCTGGGTGAGATGCGGTGTGTGAACAATGCGCTGGCTCACAGCTCGCGGGACGTGTGAGAATGAAATGAGAAATGACTCACATCAGGGGAGTGCTGAGGCAGCACGGTGCTCTCAGCGCACCGCTCCACACTCATATACTCCAGAATGGGGATTTATTAGTGACCGTCCCTCTGCTTGTGGGCTGGCCTGAGCTCCAGGTCCCTGTCCAGCTCCACTTATCGATTTGGTGGGTGGGAGCAGTGTAGGGGGGGGTGCTGAGGCAGCTCATGCATAGTAACTAGGGTGGTGCTCACTTGTGCCGGTTCTACCCTCCCCTCGCTTCACATATTTACACACGCACTCCGGGAGGCGTCCCCGGACAGCAGCGGTGAAAATGAGAAACATAACCTGGCACATGTCTGCGAGGGCCTCAACTCAAATAAGAGCTCGATGCCCCGATTCTGCTCCCACATGAGGCTGGAGCAAGGGAGATCTCCATGGGCTCATTTCATAGATATAATAACTAGATAACTTAAAGGGGAATTCCACTGATTTTTCCAAACTGTATGCATGATTAAATGGTTTAGATATAAACAAAGTCATCCAGAGTGGTTTGATGTGAAATGGTGCATCGTAACAATTGTAAGCCGTTGTTTGATGTTGGTTATAGACACCAGATGTCTGAGGCATTTGGTGCCTCTAAAAGCTACCAATACAAGTACTACATCAAATGGTTTCAAAAACAATGCCTGATTCATTGTTTTATAGTAGTTTTGAGATCAGGTTTTGGCCTAAAACACATTTAAAAGCCTTTTATGGCAGAACTGCCATGTAAGGCTATCTTTATTTTTCAGATTTGCCACTATTTTATGTTTGGATAGTTATATATTATGTATTATATATATTATATATTAGTCATTACAAAATGACTGTGGTAGACATGGTGACCCCTGGTTCCTATCGCTACAAGAAAGAAAGAACGAGGTAGTAAGCTTCTCTACAGTTAACCATTTCACATCAAAACATGACTTTGTTTACATCTCAACAAAATGAATTTTGGAAATTTGGATTTATCTTTGGAATTCCTCTTTAAGCCAGTGGTTATTACTACTGGTCCTGGAGTAGCGCTGCCTGGGAATCATCCTTCTTGGATTTCCAGTTTTGTGAACCATCTCACTGGGGGGAGTTTAATTTACAGAGTTTAGTGCCTTACCCCAGGTGTAGTCGATCATCCAAGACGTGATTAGTGTGTGAGACGTTTGTATCTATAGTTTTGTATTGGAGCTAAAGGGCTAATGTAGCTAATAGGCAGTGGAAGCTTACACCCCACCAACTAGCATCATGCAAACCACGCTTACCTCACAGCACTTTGAGTTGTTAAGCAATCTCAAATAGACTTTCTTATTAGGTTTCTGACACTTCATTTGTTTGGCCATAAAAATACTACATGCCACAATGGGTCTTGGAGCTATTCCATAGGAGAACCACTTCTGGTTACCTAAAGCATGGATTCCTTGAGGGTGCCAACCCTTTTGTCACTGGGGAGTCCACACACCCTGTCTCGTCTCCAGGCTTTTATACTATTGTTCTGTTTTAAAACATTAGGTTGCATTTACTTGTGAATGTCTGTGTTAATTTATATGCCTGTCTGTCTGCCTGCCTTACAATGGACTGGTGACCTGTCCACAGTGGTGGACAAGGTACACAAATTATGTACTGGAGTTAAAGTAGAGATACCCAAGGTAAAATATTACTCCAGTAAAAGTAGAAGTCCTTACTCTAGACCTCAACTTGAGTAAAAGTACAAAAGTATTTGCCTTCAAATGTACTTAAGTATCGAAAGTAATTATGACTCTAATATCCTATGATCGTTGTTGACTCGCTTTATGAACTCATTTTAGGTGAAAATACTAACAGTGTCTCTCTTGCAGCAGTGTCAGCAGTGTCTGTCTTGGTAAACCAGTCTTTTAATAGAATGTCATTAATTAGTCTAGCACTATTAAAATGATGTGATTGTGAGTCACGAAACACTGAAGGTAAACAGTTTTCATCAGGTAGAACCGAGTGGCTCTAATAGCCTTTTTACAAGCAAGCAAAGTTTCAGTTTAAGATTTATTTGTAACTTTAACTTTTTAAGTTTAATAAAAACTTGCTTTCAACACAGGTTCACAAATAAGTTTTCCTTTATTATATTGCAGCTGTAGGTCTCTGTTCATAAACAGACTAGCTGAAACTAATTTAGTATAGAATGAAAGTGTTTGTATAAATAAAAAAAAAACACGTCAGTCACGACTGCATATGTGGACATATTTCTATATTGTGGTCTATTTACGCAAAGTTAGGTTAGTTCATCGTTCAGGTCGACGTACGTGCTCCCAAAGTTTTACGCTTTAACACGTTATGTTTTATGCACACATAAACCAAAAGAAATGACAGATTTCTCATAATTTAGTGGAGTAAAAAGTGAGATATTTGACTTTGATACGTAGTGGAGTGAAAGTAAAAAGTCACCCGCAATGGAAATACTTAAGTAAAGTACAGATACATGAAAAAACTACTTAAGTACAGTACTACTTAGTTACTGTCCACCACTGCCTGTCCAGAGTGTTTTCTGCCTTCCGCCTAATAATTGTTGGCATAGGCTCCAGTTCTCCCCGTGACCCAGAAGGATAAGCAGCTTAGAAAATGTGTGTGTGTGTGTGTGCATGTGTGTGTGTGTGTGTTGTATTAACCTTCACACTAAGAAAATCACATTTGAAGTGCACAGTTGGACCTTAAAACCACTGCTGTACCTTTGAGGGAGCATTTACGTGTTTGTACCTTGATGAATGAAAAAAATGTACCTGCACAGAACCTTCATTTCTAAAGGTATGGAGTCCTACTGCCCTACATCTTCTAATGCTTTCTCTCTTATAAACCACCCACTGCAACTCAGTATGGGCCTGTTAATGAGGTGATTAGCTGAATCAGGTGTGTTGGGAGCAGAGAAAACACTAAAACACAGAGCAGGAAGCACTGCCCTAAACGTGTTTAAAGAAGAGACTTGAGAGTTGAGAGACTTCTATGGGTTGAAAGAACTTTCACGTAATTTAAAGTTTCTATGCAAAATGAAGGACTCTTCCTTAGAACATTTGCATTATGTAGAGGTTCTTCAGACTTTGAAAAGGTTGTTCACACTCACACTTCACACATTCTCTTAAGAACCATCCATTAAAAGTCTCTTCATGTTCTATAGCATTGCATGAAGATCCCTATTAGCACCTTTATTCGTGAGGGAGCAATGCTGCGTTTACAGTATGATGGTAGATGGTTGATGACAAATAAGTTTTGCCCTCAACTGTGGTGGTAGAATTAACCAGATGTTGGTTTTTTGGGGAGCTGTGGATGAAGCTACATTAGCCTTGGAGCTCCAGTTCAAAACTAAAGAAGCAAACTTCAGACATCAAATGTGTCTCTTACAGGTGACTACATGTGGTGTAAAGGAAAACTGTCATTTGTAAATTCGATTTTTGGCTGAACCATCACTTTAACCCTAAAGTGGAGCCTGTCCAATCGAAGGAGAGGTAAGGGATGTTTCCCTTACAGTAGGTGAATTAAAGTGGAGCGAGATGTTTGGGTGTAGCGTGTGGCAAAGAGCTGTGCTCTACATGGCAGGCTGGTCAGAAGTCTTATGGCAGACCACCCGGCTTGGATTGGCCTTGTGTCAGAGTGGAATGGAGTCTGCTCCTCTGCTCCACTGAAGGAGACATCTCCACTCCCTGTTTACGTTTCAGTTCACGAGTAATAGCTTAGCCTTTGCCTCGTCTCTGAACAGTGCCAGTCACCTGCGCTGGAGTAAAAGCACAATTAAATAAAGTTAAACATCTTTACAGGCTTCACTTCTATCTACATGCACAGACCATGCATAGTAGCTTTGGAGCCAGGACAAGAATCACCACATTTTATTGCACTTTCTGTGTCTTTTAGTATAGAAAAAGACTGTTTGCATCCTGAAACCTAGTTGCCATGGATATTCTGGATTTGTGAATATGGCATTGCACTTTTCGCTGAGTGTGCTGCTTTCTGATGTTGCCATTGCGCTTAAAACTTGTGTTAACTGTTGTTAACTATTACGGAGTGAATCAGAATTGACTGTAGACCATCAAATGAGGGACTGAATCCGCTTAAAATTCTTTCTCACATGTATTTCCTCCCTCAGCTTGGCAGATCCACTTTCATAGTGGGACAATGAGAGCAGGAAGACTGGAAAAACTGGTTTGCTGTACAGTCAAAATAATGTTACACTACAAATGACCCTGGGGCATGTTCTGGTTCTGGAACCAACAGTGCACCTGACACAAATTAGGCAAATTGACTGGGCTGGGGTCTATTAGTTTAATTAGAGCGTTTTAGCAGGAATCAGTCTTATTCACTTTATATTAGCACTTAAGCGCCTCCCAGCAGGATCACGGTTTAATGGGTGTGATCATATGTAAAACAGTAATGGATCTCAGCCCATTTTTTCGTGGCATGCTGAAAGTGATACAGCTCCCTTTGTGATAAATTATTATACTCATCAGCCCTTTCTGCCTCTGAAGTCTCAGCACCATTCGAATGATGCAATGTTTCACTGTAGATCTTTTACATTCTGTATTCATACATTCAGGGCATTGTTTGTACTGCAGAGCAAACCAAGCTGTTGTTTTTTCCCCCCCATCATGTGTTTTTCCAGTAAAAATAGATCAAGCTTTAACTGGAGTCAGGCAGGGTTTTTTGGGCTTGATGAGCTCAAGCTCATCACTGGATTTTTCAATTTTCTTTTTGCGATGCACACGTTAATGACCCAGTTAACCGAAATGAGGAGCGTAAACACTCATTTAGAGAGACAAGAGGAAGATATTGTTAAGGACTTTTTAAGTCTGAGAAGATCAAGTGCACAAAAGGACGAAGATATTTCATGAACAAGTTTATTTTATGTTGTTGAATTATATCTGGATCGTTTTACCAATGCACTGGCAAACGATATGAACATATATGTGCAATTCAAGTGTAAAACAGTCTGTTATGTTAAACATCACCGTTGTATATACTATATTAAGCAGTGGGCAGCCCTATCCGCAGCGCCCGGGGAGCCTCAGGGGCACCTCAGTCACGTACTGTCGACTCAGGGGATCGAACTGGCGACCTTCCCTAACCTCCAGCTCATAACTGCCCCTACTGTAATGTAAATCGCTGTTGTCGGAAGAAAATTCTTCCATCTCCATTTTTGATGTTTTTTCAGTTTTTGTTATAATTTGAAAACACATGGTGCACTTTGTGTAAATATGATGAACAGACTAAAAGAAACGGCCCAGAATTGCTTGGGAAAAAGTCTGATTCCATTGACTTCCATTAAAAGTTAAATTTAAAAAATATAGGTTTTTTGCCTTCTCCTGTAAAGTTCTCATTTTGGAGATACGAGGTTTTGTTCCAACAACAGCGATGTAGTAATGTTGTAACACTATTGACGAAGTAAATCAGATCTGAGCTTTTCTAAAGCCCAGTAAACTGCCACTTTATTTTCAAAGTCACGCTGTATGGAACAAAATGGATATTGAATTTGTGACATTATTTTATTAAAATTTTAATATCACAGTGTTTTTGAGTAACACCACCGACTATTTTTTCTGACATTTGAAGTTTTAGCTATTTTTGGGACAAGGTTTATTGTCAAAGCAAATTTATACAAATAAAGTCATCTTAACCTCGGACAGACAGTACTTTTACTGTATTTTTACAGTTTAAACTGGACAGAATGCATCAAATAGAAATAATACTTCTGCAACAATGAAGTCACTGCTTCACAGACAGGCACATCCAGCACATCAAGAAAAGACATAAAATAGTTCATTAGAGAGCGCAAAAATAACCCATACAGCATTGCAAAGTATTACACAGCCACAGGTAATACATTTCCAGATTTTTCGAGCTCCTTTCATTCATTTTTGTCCATTTCGGTCACTGTGTGCCTTGCTGCTGTGTTCTAATGACAGACAGGGTCTTCATATCGGCAGCTCCTGGCTTTCTCTCTGCTCAAATCCATTATCTGCTCTGCAAACTGCAGTGGGCACTTATTAAAGTTATAGAGGAGGCCGTCTTTAGAGCTAAGACTCTAAAGCTTTAGAGCTAAGCTCTACGTAGCAGCCCAAAGCCTAAGGTTACAGCTGCGTGATATTATCCATCCATCCGTTTTCCAAGCCGCTTCTCCGCCAGGGTCGCGGGGCGTGATATTATATGATATTATAATTACTCGAAGGAGAAAAGACAAATAAAGTTCCCTTCTACAGGACCGTTACCTAGACAAGGTTTGAACCTAGCACACATTTCCTTTTAATGAAGAATCATTCATGATGCTGTGTAGTCACTTAATTCCTGTCAAAGGAACTGACCTGTTGTCACATTTTTAATGTGCGCTAATAATTTGAGCAGTGTAATAACCTTTTATGGCTGATATTGTAACATTTTCCTGAGAATGTCACAGATGATCAGCTTTACTGGGAATATTCATTATAGAAGAGGGAACAGAAGCTTCTATTATACAATATTATTTTCTGTAGTCATTTCTCAAAATAATAAACCAGAATGTATAAAAAAAAATTGGAGCTATTCTTAAGCATTGCGTACTAAATACGTAAAGACCGGTTCCTACTAGCAGGAGCTATAACTGTCTGATAAAGTGATTACTTAAGGGGTCTGCATTTCATTTAAAGTTTAATACTGAAAGTGTGGTCTACTGCAGCTGATGCATAGACTTTTATTTTCAACATATGCTTCAATATGATTTTTTCCTCATAAAAAAAAATACTGCATGCAATTTCTATATGCATTTAAAATTAGAGACACCAACAGACTGCCGTATCAGAAATGACCTCACCAAGGCAACAAATGAAATGCAAAATTGCTGTGATAAGAGAGAGTGTGTGTGTGTGTGTGTGTGTGTGTTGCAGTATATTACTCTCTCACTCATCAACATTCAGACTAGGTCCCTCAAAGCCATCAAGGCACTTTCAAGGGTTGCAATAGAAACCCAGTCTGTGAACACACTCCTTGTATGCCTTATTCGTTGGCCTGTTTGTGAACCAAGAATGTAAAAATATGAAGGCAACATAAGATCATGTTGCACATGGCGTCTCTCAAACACAGATTTAATCATTTCAACCTCAAACAAATATCGCTGTGTTAGTACAGACGATTACCACCACGGCAAACAAATACTAGCGTGTTGGTGCCGCAGTGTCAAAACAACAACCTGGCTTTGAATGTGAGGAAGACTGATTGCTCATTCAACAGGAAACAAAGAAAGTCAGAGTGATCTGCAGTGAGGCTGCTCAGGAACCTGTAGGTTTTGATATGTGTGCTGTGATATACAGTACTGTGCAAAAGTCGGAGACCACTCATCATTCATCTGTCAGTGAAAATGGAAGTTAAGTCCAATTTATTCATTTTTCAGGAGATGTTTCTAGGAAGATTAGATATGAGATAATCCACTTGCATAATGCAGAAAAAGGCTAAAGGAAAATAAATAAAATACAGGACCTTGCAACATGCAAGACCTGCCACCCATTGCAACAGTGGTTTTAACGAGCCCTCATCTACTTGGCCATCCACTTGTCATAGACACTGTAGTCATTCTGTGGGTGGCGACATGCTCTTATGCCCATATAAGCAACACTGGGTCTAAAAGGAATTTCTCTTTGAGAAGAACGAATGGAGTTTTCAAAAAAATTGCCTCTTTCACATCCTGTGATAATCAGAAATGTTCCTGAAGTTGATAGGTTTTGTTCTATGAACATTCTTCTCTCATGTATCACTGGATCCTCTGAGGTCATTAGAAATATGAACATTGCCACACGCAAGCTGATGCTGCTGCGCACTGAATTCACATCATTACACTGGCAGCCTCTTTAAAAACTCCACAAACCAGCACGCATTGCCAGTATGAGTGTATCTCATAAGTACAGACAAGTGATGCTTATTAGTCCCACATCAGGGAAATTTCACCTCCGCATTTAACCCATCCGTGAAGTGAAACACCACATACACACCAGTGAGCACACACACACTAGGGGGCAGTGAGCTCACTTTCCCGGAGCGGTGGGCAGCCCAATCCACGATGCCCAGGAGCAGTTGGCAGTTAGATGTCTTGCTCAAGGACGCCTCAGTCATGTATTGTCAGTGCTGGGGATTGAACCGGCAACCTTCTGGTCTCTAACCTCCAGCCCATGACTGAGGCAGGTTTCCCTGCAGTTCTCTGTTCTTCATCTGATGCTGAAACATGATAGATCTTTCCTGTGTGTGCACAGCTTGACTTCAAAAGCTCTACAAACTGACCTGCTCTCAGGCTAATTCAGTACGGACTCATCTTAAAATTGCTGACCCCCGATAAGCTGATTTAGGCTTATCAGAAAGGGTGCAGCAGTTAACTGCTGTGCCATTTAAGGTGGAACGGAAAATTCTAATACGCAGATGGCGAAAAAGAAGCTGACTTCAGCTTCATGGAGAGTCGAAAGGTGTGATATGAGCAGGCTGCTCTATTTCTGCTTGTCAGCTGAGTCACCTTAACTTATTTTTGCTTTTTCACAGAATCAGCAGGTCAGTATTGTTTTGTCCTTAATGTTTGTGATAGCTAATCACAACTTCTGCACCACTTAAGGCAGAACGGGAAAACTCAAACAAGAAGCAGGCGAAAAAAAGACGCTAAATTCAGCCTCATGGTTTTATTTCTGGTAGTATTTATAAGGAATTTCAGGCTATCGAAATATCCTACCTGGAGGTTTTGTTTACGGGCATATCTATTAATATACGCCACAGTAGGACCTTTTGATAAGTTAACTCGCAAGAACACTGAGACAGCCTGCATTAGTTTTGTGCTTTTATTCTGAACATTTTTATTTCACACAGGGTGCGATGGAGGTGATTTTTTAAAAACCCCATTCATTCTGGCCATAAAGAAATCAAGCTTAGACCTGGAGTTCCTAATATGGGCGCAACAAGGACTACAGAATAACACACAGTTACAGTCTAGTTTCCTTGGGGGAATCCCTACCACCATTAAAGACTGTTCCATTACTTAGATTAGCTCTTGGAGGGAAGAAGGATTGAGTGAACACCAGTGTCGACTTCAGTGTCAGTCCAGAAATTATTGCACCTGATGAATTTCCCTTTTCAAACCGTAAAATAATGGTGAAGAAAGCTGATTATAAGTTACAGCAACAAGCAGCTTTAAAATCCTTAACATTCTCTTTGCAGGACTTTAAGTTACAACCTACTTCATCTGTTATACATGAGTGCTGAACATCACTTTACTCTGCTATCTGGCTCATTAGAATGCTAAAAGTTACATGGCCAGTAAGAACAATGAGAAAGGCACTACACCGCAGTTCAGCTCAAGTTTATAACTAGACAAAGCAAGTGATCACACATTGTGTACGTAGTGCTCACATGTTTTGCAAAGTTATGCACTTAGCCGATTGGCTCACTGAGGCAAAGCTACAGAGGGCGAGTGTCTTCCGTTTGAATAATGCGCTCCTTACTAGCACCTCTTCCCTTTCTGCCACAAGTGGCCACTTGTTTAATACAGGTGTGAGACGCATCCGAGTGGTGAGTTGACGTGAATTGAAATAGGGCTCTGGTAGAATTGTCCCCATCAGATAAACAGCACTTTCATCCATGAGAGAGAGGAGAAAATCAAGCTGCTTCAGATCTGAAAACATCCAAAGTTGTTTCTGTCCATCCTTCCGCTGTGAGAAGACAACTCGGCGCTATGAGTCTGAAAGGGTTTGTAGTTGTCGAGAAGCCCTCACTGAGAAAAGGAGACAGAAGAAAATGTGCAAATCAAACAAAAAGCTGCTGGTGTTCTCAGAAAAAATAAACTGTCCACCCCAGCGTCCACACCTCAGCATCACTGAATGTGTTGGGGACTCAGCCAACTTCTAAGACTGAACTTTGGAGGTGTAGAATATCCCAGCAGTAATAGGCCTAATAAAGAGACCTAATAAAGGACACACTAAATCCTGAAAAATTGATTTTACATGCAGTTGTAGAGGCTTCTGTGTAGTTTTTGATCAAAACGTTTTGATATTTCTTGATGTTAAATCATAAATAACTTGCATTCATGCTGTGTTGACTCAAAATTAAATGTAGGGTGGTCTCTTGCACATTATCACGCTTTAATTGCTGCAGCAGGAAAGCATGTAATCATACAATACCACATACTTCAGAGCTTTACCCTGATAAATCTGCCGGAAGTTGGTGAAGTATCAGCATACTGACCGTTTGATTGTACGCTAACTAGTCATGCTGTCAGACACACCTACTTTTCTAGAATTGCCACCCATTCAGAACTTTCCTTGTGAAAAGTCAGTGGGGTCATGACGTGTCTGGGTGTTTATCCAAGGCTGAGATTTCCACCACACCTTTCCCATTTGATTGCGGATGGGTTTTTCTGATAAAACAGCCAATGAGTGTAACTTGGGAACTCTGTGTAGAGCTGTTATTCATCTCATTTGGATGGTGCAAATGCAGGTAGATAAACTCTCATATCTCTTTCTAATAGCCATTGGGCTGATTGGTATAAAAGCTTAAAAAAGCAAGAATGCCTGTGTTCCTTGTGTTTATATGACAAACAGTCCCCTCTCTGAGCAATGGTAAAAGATACTGGGTGCGTCGACTGATGGCTTATTTCTTCTGGCCTTATGGCTGGGGTCTTAGGCCGCTATTCACAAAACAAAGTGTCTTAGCAGAGCTACTACCTTACTGGTCTCTTGTGACAGGGGCAAGTAGGCCCTGTGAAAAGAGAGTAAAAGGATCCTGAATAAAGGCTCTTACTCTTTTGGCCTTTTGTTCCTCAGCGGGGTCTTTGCTTCCTAATGGCCTGTGGAACAATTAATGGAGATACAGACTTTCCCCTCATGTTTAATGAAAAGAAACACATCATCAATGCTCTTTAGGTGATGCTCAACATGCTCTTAAATACCTCACTAATGGAAAATCAATGAGACAAATAGGTAACATACAAGGTTACTGTACATAATAAAGATTTGCTGTACTGAATAAAGAACATTTCTCTGTGACCTTGCTCAACTGTATGCTACTTAAGTTGTGTCCAGTACATTTTCTGTGTATTTATCCACACATTATGATGGAGCAGCAGTGTGAACAACTCTTTTTGTGCCGAACAAGCTCAAGACTGTGCCTTAAGGACAGTGTGGTTGTGTAAGAGGTTCAACTGACAGCTTCACAAATCAGGAGTACTTTCATTGCTAATGCAAGGCCTGTGCTAAACTGAGTGATTAATCGAGAACTCTGGAGTGAGTAGCCAGTGTTAATAGCAGCCTAACCTTAGTTTCCTAACGTCCCTACTCAGTCCTAGCTGCTAAATATAAACAATCCCTAAGATTAGGGTTCTAAAGAAGGAACTTTAGGCCTCTATATGTAACATACAGCTTCTTATACACCTGTACACAGAGTGGCTACAATATACTGCAAAAATGAATCTTAGCAAGTGACAGAATCTTAAATGTAGGCAATATTGAGGCAGTCATGTGCTGGAGGTTAGGCAACCAGCCTTGTGACCGGAAGGTCGCCGGTTCGATCCCCAGAGCCGACAGCACATGACTGAGATGTCCTAGAGCAAGACACCTAACCCCCAACTGCTCCCCGGGCGCTGCAGGTTGGGCTGCCCACCGCTCCGGGCACTGTGCTCACTGCCCCCTAGTGTGTGTGTGCTCACTAGAGTGTATGTGGTGTTTCACTTCACAGATGGGTTAAATGCAGAGGTGAAATTTCCCCGTTGTGGGACTAATAAGGGTCTCTTAATTAATATCTAATATATCTCATATGAGATTGTTATAAGAATATTATGATATATTTAAAGTTATCATGTAAAACCTTCTTATTGAAGTGAAGTATGTAAAGTTATCTGCCAGTACGGTAAGATCATTTCTGTTTAACTTAAACTGTTTGGAAACAACAAACTCCCCATTTCATATACTTCATATATGGATGCTAAGCTTGTTTAAACTCACTGTTTTTGTGATGTCATGAATTTCAGCACTTACATACAGTATAGCCACCTTTTAGCTCCGCCCACTCATGTGTTTTGGCTTGGAATGATTTTGAATGAGGCACAATACGATTAGAACAGAGCTTATTTACATATATAAGTTGTAAAGGCACACTACCAAAAGTAGTGTATTTAATTCTAAGAGATAAAGAGAGGTTAGAATTGGGTCTGTAAAAAATTGTTATGACTGTTTTGGGACACAGAACATCAGTACTGTCATAAGAGGACCTCAAAAGAAAAAATAAAAATACAAAAAAGAATTAGGAAATGGCCCTTTAAGGTGATTTTACTTGCCAAGACAGCATTCTGTAGTGTTTTCAGTACATCTGTTTTATATGTTACTTTCTGTGTTACCTGTTTGCCCATCTGTTTGCCTGTTTGCATGTTCTCGAATACAATCCAACAGTTGTGATATTGTGCCAGTTTTAATTAGTTATTATCAACTGATTCAACACAATGTTTGTCTGTCTTCTGGTTTTGTATGTATGGGCACTCATGGTCACACTGTATTTTCATAATACATAATACATTTCATTCCCATACAGTGAGGTGTCCAATCTTATCTCCAAAGGTCAGTGTGGCTATAAATTTCCATTCCAATCAAGCATGAGCTCGCTTGTTTATTCAATTGGTCTCAGTCAAACTTTTGATCATGTGTTCTCCTGGTTTGTTGGAATGAAAATCTGCTGCCACACTGGCCCTTTGCAGGTAAGGTTGGACACCCCTGCCCTACAGATTATCCACAGACGCTTCAGTTGTTAAACTATTTGATGTAACTGTTGATTATCAACAGTGCTACGGTCAGGGTTGGTTTAAGATTAGCTTTAAAGAGTCCACGCTTCTTTTGAAAGGAGTTTGAAGTAATATGCAAACATTGTTAAAGTTCCAAAACATACCATTTTCTCTCCAGTCCACAGAATATATATATATATATATATATATGGAAACAAATCTGCAAAAACAGCCCATTTTGAATTTATTGTTTCTGCGATGTGGCAAACTTAACACATTTACCTACATATCTACATAATCAGGCCTGTTCATTCACACCAAAGATATAAGGACTGTTTCAGCTCTGAGTGCTTTGTGTATGACATGCAATACAGGGCAGCCAGTCAAAACAGAACTGATTTATATCATATCAGTCTTAAAGGCAAGGCAACAAAACGGCCTTTTAAATTCTAAAGGATAGAGTGAGGTCGGAAAATGTTAAAATAAATCTGTGCCTGTTTTTGGTACAAAAAATTGGAACAAATAACATGCAAAACATGGACACTACGTTTGTGGTTGAAGTTAAGTTTGCATTAAATACATTTATTTAATAGATATTTAACTGATTTTTAGTGAGCATCTATGGGGCATCTACAGTGGGGAAAAAAACATCACTTGCCTTTTCACTTTCACAATCAGTTACGGCATGCTTTATAGGCTTTACCACTTTTAAACAGCATTAGCCTATAGTCATGTGAAGAAGTAAGCACACTCCATGCAATGTCTCTGTTTTTTTGACATATGTGGACATCAGTATTTGACCTTCTGTTAAACTGTATGTACAGATAAGCATTATGTAATGGATTAAAACTAATTTTAAAAAGGACTTTGCAATCATTAGTCTAAGAACATTAACTGAGATGTCATTTTTGTTGGTTGAAAAAGTAAACACACTCGTGCCTTCAGTAACTGATAGAAACAGCTTTCAGTATGCGTTTCCTATATCCCCCACCCCCGCCCCCCACCCCCGCCAACAGTATTTCAATGGGATTCAGTTCTGGGTTTTGATTAGGCCATTCTATAACCCTCATTTTCTTCCTTTTCAGCCATTCCTTGGTGGATTTACTTATATGTTTGGGGTCATTATCCTCTTGGAAGGCCCACTTCTTCAGCTTCAACCACATTCTTTCTGAAGGAGATCTAGGCACCACAACACCACCCACTCCAATAACAAAGAGCAAACCAGACCAGATACCTGAGGCTTAAACAAAACACAAACTCTAATGGTGTGCTTGTCATTAGCACCTGATTGTGTGCACCTGGTTTTAGTTTCGACGCATTTGAAGTAGTGACATTTGTAGGAGTGTACATCCTTTGTCCACATTACTGTGTAATATAACAGAATTATAACATATCACAATTGCATTTACATAAAGGGAGACAAAAAAATCTCACTTGCTACATTGTTTCATCTTCATCTGTCAACACTGTTTAAAAAAGACTAGATATCTGTATCTCCAAATATTTAGACAAAGCTTAAACTTTTCCTGGGGTGTGCTTACTTCTTCACATGTCTGCCTGTATGCTCTTATGGATTAAGACTTCTTCATCTCGGAGAAATGGTGAAAAAAATGGTTGCTTGACCCTTGAGCTGTGGTGGTATGTTTAATATCTTGCTACAGAGATGGTCGTGGTCAGTCTCCTATTAGTCTCATTGATTTTCCATTAGCCAGATCATTTGAAGTATGTTAGGTGTCACTTAAACAGCATCGAAGATGAGTTTCCTCTCATTAAACGTGGCGGTTAAGAATAAAGGCTCTTCATGTCAAGAGAATTATTTGCATTATTAATTCACTGCACCTCCATTAAAGTTCATTACACGCCATCAGCATAGTGGCAATGGGTGGAAAAGAGGAGGATGTGTGTGAAGAGAAGTGGCTGAGTATTGAAAGACAGAGCCCCATATTTAGCCTTTCATGGGAAATGTCCTATTCATTGAGTGACGGATTTCTGCCCATGTAGTCACTGCCATTCACACTCATACCCGACCCATAGAACTTTTCTCCACAGCTACATCCATTATACTCCCAGTAGGAAATTACCATGCCAAATTACCATGCCAATTACAGGAGTTGAAAGAGTGTTGTCTCTTGGTGAGCTCTGTACAGGAGAGGGTGATAATGGTTGGATTGTACTGTACAAAAGCCAGCCACGAAGCAGTGTGTGAAAAAAAAAAAATCACTTACTGTGCCTGTCGCACAATTGCTATGACGACCTTATTTTCATGGCTATTAGAGCACATTAAATTTGAAGTGTAAATGTGAATGCTAGTAGCACATAGCACAGGCTGTGCCTTATGCACCATAGTGCAGAGTCACAGCACTTTTTGGGCTGTCATTTGATTTGCCTTTGAAAAGGTGGCCACAGTGGTTAATCACTGTACATAGTGCTTGTTGTACCTTTAAGAGCTGCAGTACCTAACATACACTGTACCGTAGTCGTCGATGAGACATGTCTTGGACATGCCTGCATCTTTTCCAGCCAGGACTGCATTGTCTAGGGAGCGTGGATGGAGGGGACAGGATGTCATTCAAAGTCAATTACACATAATTGGATACAAGCCCAGCAGCCTCCCCAGGAGCTGCCAGACAGGACCTTATAATAGACCAAAGGCCAGAACAGCAGGGCTATTCTCACCCCCGCTGCCTATAGTGAATGTGGACTGTACAGTAAGGCTGTATGCAGTCTGCATTTTAATCTCTGTTGTGTTTTAAGCCAAAAATATGAACAAAATGCTATTGCTTGATGTATGCCCAAACAGTTTATGTCTAACCACGTGAAAATATAGCTCATATACTGTGAAAAAATAGAAGATATGCTATTCATCTCTTCAGGCATTGTATTTTATTATGCATGCAAACACACAAATGGCCAGATACTATGAAAAATAACTGTTTGTACATTTTCATTGTGCAATTATTCATTTTAGTTTGTGGTTACAAACACGCCGTGCAAACTGCACCGGGCAAAATCCACAGTAGTAAACAACAACTTGCAGGAGCGTAAAAGAGCCATGGAAGAAAAATAAGTAGCCTACTATGAGGGGCTTTGTGTGTTTGGCATTGCAAATGCCGGGCAAACCTCTGGCGATGTTTAAGCTTGCATGATAACTGTTAACCTCATTTGGTCAGTGTGGTTCTGATACTTGTCATATTGTAACGTGATGCCTTTGACTTGAGAGCTTTGAGAGTCATTGTTTACTCACAGTAGTATAAGCATAAGTCGAGTAAGGTGAGGTGGTAATAGTTGGGTTGTGAAAATGTTATGGAAGAATGATCACTGAAATGTGAAGATAATAATAAATACATTTCTTTACATTTTCAGCCTGGATGAACAAATTTGTTTGCCTTTAATTGAGAGCTGCCTGAGACATACATGCAGAAACAAACATTATATAATTGATCAAGTAGATAGACAGACACACTGACAGGTAATAGATAGATAGATAGATAGATAGATAGATAGATAGATAGATAGATAGATTTTACACCAAAAACCTGCAACAGCCCTCAAACCACGTAAACCGTGAACACGTCGTCTTAACAGCATCATAAAAACGTGTTAACTCTCATTAACACCAGCATCGGGCTCCTCCCAGCGTGTCCCTGCTTGGCTCCGGCAGATATGCATATTCTAATTAGGGTGCCTTGCCCTGCGCTCTGATTGGTGGATGATCCTGTCTATCACCGTAGGGCGGGGCAACGCGCCTCCCAGCGCACGATGGAGAAAGGAGGGAATCCCAGTTTGAGGCGCGCGCGGTTGGGCTTATTCCGCGTTATCCGCCGGTTGATTAGAAATTAATAACAGAAAAGAAAAGAAAAGTTCTTGAGGACTAACTTCGGCATAAACGACGTGAAACATGGTCTGAAATGCGGACACGGACAGCGGGCTGAGCTGGTGAGTGGACCAAAGTGACCGTCCCCACCGAGTGAGAGAGTGAGAGAAAGAGAGGGAGACAGAAAGAAAGACGAACTTCAGGTGTCGGTGGAAATTGAAGAGGGGGCGAGCTGAACTTCTCGACGCTTCTTTCTTTCTCGCTTTTGTCTCCGCACTTTGTTTTGGTGGCTTTGTGTACTTCGCTGAGCTGCTGCTGGGTTTTAATAGCCTAAGGATAAGCATAGCCGTGGTGTTGGGTCGCACTAACTGCCACCGTTGTTTCTGACCATCCTATCGTTTTATAACGCTGTTCATTTTTTACTGAGAGGGGCTTTAAAGGAGAACTCCAGCGATTTTTCGAAATATCTGCCTTACTCAATCTTTACGATGCGAACAAAGTCCTCCAAAAGGATTTGATGAGAAATGCTCTGTTGTAGAGAAACAAACCCGCTCAGAGTTGTTCATAGTGGTGGTGATGGGAACCAGACGTCTGAACAGTTTAACGCCTCTAAAATCGCCCTCACAGAAAGTTGTTGTGAGTGACTGTTCTCGCGATACTCTTGGCCTGAACTGTTTTGCCATCACCAACATTACATATTCAAACCCAGAGAACACCTGTAGGTTCACGGGTTGTTTTGGCTGGTAAATAAAGTGGCTGTATTTGCATGGTGGACATCTCGACTCCTGCTTATCGCCACAACTGTGGGAAAAAAGTGTTTGTCTACAACACAGCCATTCATGTCCCACCACTTTCAGTGACTGGGTTATGCAGAAATCTGAAAGGTCGATGAAATTGCCCTTTGAAATACACTTCCCAAGAACTGTAACGGAAGCGCAGCTTGTTGTAAAAGTGACTGGCTCTTAAAGGGACAGTGTGTTGTAGCTGAAACGGTTCTGTATCCAACAGGTCAGTCTTTGTGCAGCTGTGCGTTGTCATTTCTGGATGAACTCACCCACAACTTTTCCAGACACGTTGCAAAAACCTCATTAATAAATGCACAAGTTGCCAAATACTTAACAGACTCCAGCAAATTAAACGTGGACACTTGCAGCTGACTGAGCTCACCAGTCGGTGTGGTTTATGTCTGTTAGAAGAATAGAAGTTGGTAAGTTTCAGTTGAGGGGCTTTAAATGCACAGCAGGCAAGGAATGAGACTAATCATCTCATAGATGATGACCCTTGCTCCCAATATTGTGGTATAGCTTAAGCCTTTTGTTGTTTGGGGAGTGGTATAATGGCAGGGTGCGGCGTCTGCTTAAAGAAGAACACTGTCCTACCAAAGAGACCCCTGGACGCCTGTGGTGTTTCAGCAGCTGGAGCAGACATAAGGTTGCAGTAGATGAGCTCAGACATGCCATTTGGCACCAGGGGTTTGGTCATGGTAACAAAACACCATGAGGTCCACTATATCACCATGGCACGGTTATGTGACTTTTGCTTTTTGTGAAACCGTCTCCTCAGTGGTCATGTGTTGCTGTATGTTAAAATGACACATCATTGCTGTCCAGAAAAGAGTATCTCAATTTCTTTTCTGCTCCATGTGAGCCTTTATGTTGTGCGAAATTTCTTGACCAATAGAAAAGCTCCAAAAGTAGCCTTTTCCGTATTTTACAGTAAAACTAAAGAGCAACAGTGAAGATATCACTGCTGTCGGAATAAAGCCTTGTATCTTCATTTTTGTCACTTTTCAGTTTTTGACAAAATTTGAAAATGCCTGTTGCCCTTTACATTGTCTGCACATTTTGTGATGGAAGGACTAAAGGAAACGGCCTAAAATGACTTGGAAATACGTCTGGTTCCATTGACTTACATTAAAAGTAAAGTAGGTTTTTTCCTTCTGCTGTAAAGTTCCCATTTTGGAGATTTTGTTCCGACAGCAGTGATCTGCTTATAGCTGCCTAATAGCTTCAATTTATGGCTGAAGATAACTTCTTTTAGTTGGCTTGTTTGTCAAATGCGAGTATGATCCTCCACTCTGAGCCAGAATAGGATGGTTTCGACTCTGGAGTTTGCAAACAAAGCATTTGAAACTATTTTGAGTCATTGGCACTTTAAGTAAATTGGGATCTGAGGCTGTTCTGAAGTCCCTGGCTGTGGTTTTAAATCATGGGCTTGAGAGCGATTGTTTGAAAGCTTAATTTTTTGGGATGTTGTTTTAAAGCAGGAATGTTCTACCACAAGGAACATTACAGTCATATTTTTGCATGTGGTGAAAATACTGTAGGCCTAGCAGTCTTCTTGCATCTAATGATGATCTGTGACCATCACAGCTGCACTAGTGTTGTTTTTTTCCACAAGTTTTATCACCGAAGCGAAGTCAGAGGTCCATAGTTCCCTCTCAAGGTTGTTAAATCTGTCCAGCATGTGGCCAAGAGCTTTAATATCTAGACAACAATAGCTCTGCAAAGAAAGCATGAAGGATTGACCCTTAGCCTTGTAGCCTCTCTTTAAGGGTCTCTTAAATAGCTGGTTTTATGAGACCACCAGTTTGTGAAGCAAGCAGCTAATGAGGAAATGCATATATTTCATGTCCAAGCTTTATCCAACCCTTATAAGGATGTGTGGTGCAGGACTTTTGTCTGTATATGTAGACGGTGCACAAAGGAATGGAGCTGTGTACGCTGCCTGCTCTGTCCGCAGCACTGTGCGGAGAGCGTTCCCTATTTTCATGCATTTCCTCTCTTTAAAATTTCATGTGTTTTCAGTTAGCTGGTTAAAATAGGAGAACTTTCTGTTTTTTGGCCTTTTGTCCATTAAGAGAAAAGCTCAGTCCGTTTGATGATCTGCCTCTTTTGTAAAGACGTGCTGGTTTTGATGCCACATTGTAAAAAGATGTATATCACAGTTAAAAACTTGGACTGAGTGATTTGAATATGTATTATTTGATTATTATGATTTTTTTCTGACCGGTATTACTGTCGTGATTGAGATTATTTTCTTTTCTTTTTTCTGTGGTTTAAACGGTGAATGTAGGGTGCCGGGCTGCTAGTTCACAAGCTAAGGTCAAATTTCTCCAATTGAAGTTTGTTTAGACAATGTTGAATAATGCCAGGTGTAATTAAACTGCTAGCTCTCATGATTTTGGGCTGTGGTATGGCGTTGGCTTCACTCGAAAAGACCAATGGTTTTGCCGCTTGGGAACCCCTGGATGTGTGATTTAGTTTTTTTTTTGTTTGAGGCCCGTCACAATTATTTAATTTGAGACATTGAATTTCCATTTGAAAACTTTTGAGCCAAAGCAGTCGGCGTAGTGTAATCAGTGGGGCCCCACAGCTGTGAACCTGTTGTAGCTGTTCCTGATTTTTGTGGGCTAAAAATTCCAATATCTGATACTATTGACGTAATTATGAAATGTAGTTTTATATTTAGGTATAGCTTGTTTGTTTCGTACTCATAGTTTTAGTTGAGCAGTGCTTTGCTGACCGATATGATTATCGGTGATCAGTCATCACACTTTTTAAACTCCGTCTTAATAAATCGTAGCCCTGTGTGTGAAACTACCCAGAATGCTTTTTGATTTTAATCACCTATTATATTTCATATTTTCCATTAAAACCTTTTTTGTTGTCGTAGCGTTATTCTCATGCTGAATGTGATGTTTGGATGTATGTTTTTGTCTTAGCGCGATTGTTTTGTGTTTAAGTTCACCACCTGAGCCTGTATTACTGTCATATAGTTCAAATTTGAGTACCACCTATTGAGCTGCTCAGTAGCCCAACTGTCTATGGTTTTGATTTTTCATAGGGATACTGAGTTTGCGCTGTGGGGGTGGTCTTTTGCAAAAAGACTGAGGCAGATAATACTGTGGGTGTCAAGTAATGGTCAGAATAATGATCTAATTGATGTATTTGCCAGTTCCTAATAATTCTGTAGAATCAAGACATTTTTAACACATAAAATATCGAAAATTGAATAAAATCTTATTCCCAGAATCGAAACCAGACAATTTGTGTTATTGCCATTCTTTTCTGTAGTAACGATTGTCTTTAACTGCCTATAATGAAACGGCAGAAGTGTCGCTTCTTTGCACGTGGACAGCTATGTTGGGACCTAGCTATAAAAAGCAGGCGAGCTAAGATGGGCGTTGAAAGCTTTGGGGAAGGACTAAACCACTGTCCTGCAGAAAAGCAGCGGACAAATTAGTGGCGTGGGCGGCTTCCTCTTAGCCAGCCGTCCCTGGCAGTGCAGACCCAGAACTCCCCACCACAGGTCTGGTCAACACCCTGCTATGTGTCTGACCACAAAGCTCAGCGTGGAGCAGTTCTTTCCTTACTGTTTTATATCTTTGACTGGTGACTTGCTAAAATCTGACACTGATATAGCCGAATATGATGGAATGACTGCTTTCAGAGGTGCTGGTACCTCTGTGTGGCTCTTGCTTGTCCACACAAATGTCACCTGCTAATTGCCCAATCGAGAGAGACTAACCTAGCTGAACAGATGGAAATGTGCGTCTTGCTCGTGTTCGGGTCGTCACCCCTAAATGGCGACAAATTGAAAAGCCCAGAGAAGATTAATGCCACAATTCAAATTGGATTGTGTTCTTTCACGTCACGTCTCAGCCTTTGCCTGCGTGGTCTGAAAAGGAAATGAAGATTAAACATCAGCAGTAGCTTAAGCGATGTGTTAAATGAGCTATCAGATTAAGCTCATTGTGTTGAATATAGAGGGGGTGCGCACTGTCGCTGAGTGCAGTTTGGCAGTCTGGGGACGGTGCCCTAACCACATGGAACTGCTGGGGGAAATGCTCGTCTTTTGAGCTCAGTGTTATGTTTATTATTTTTTCACCCTGAATACCACTTTAACCACTCGAGATGTAGTCATTCTGTACAGAGCACTGTAATTAAGTATATTATATTTAAATGGCGCTGCTTCTCAGTGTATTCAGTACCTCTGATCCATTATCCAGCCTTACATATGGTCGGATCACTGCTGAGCACATTGTATAGCCCACCCGCCTCTCTTAGAGTTGCTGATAATGGAAATGTGGTACATTCCCTGTTTGGAGAGGCTGTGTAATTTATCATTTGGCTTTGTAAATGGGCTGCTGGCTGGGCTTCAGGATACTACACAGGCTACTTTGTTGTCAGGTGTTCAGACAGTGGCCTCAAAAGGTGGGCAGAAGGTGTAGTTTTTGGCCCATTGTCCTTCAGCCTACATAAGTACATAACTGAGCCCACATATCCGTATCCGATTTTAATTGAGTTTTATATATTCCCACTTATGGCATTCGTTTGGCTTCATATATACAAAAATTCTTGATTTGTTTGTACATTATGTTTTGATCTCTCTCTGTATCCTTTACAATTAAACAGGCTGCTTTTGTTCTGCCTTTAAGACCAGCATACAGCCATATGCAAAAAAATACCACCATAAAATGACATGTTTTGTTGATTTGCTAAGTGGAAATACCATCCTCTACAGGGAACAGAGTAAAATATTGCATTTTCTGCGCATTTTAGTTTAACCTGTTTAACCAATTAAAAATGTGCCATAACTTTTCCACAATTATGTGTTTTCTGAATATATTAAACTTCTGCAAATACACCGATATTGTGCATTAAAATATGTGTGTTCTTTGTAGAGGATTTGTCAACTTATTTTTACTTAGGAAACCTACAAAACATGAATGGATGCGAACTTAAGGAAACAGCTGTATGTAAATGAATTCTGTTCTGATTGGCTGTCCTACCTTATACTTCGTTTCAAAAAGTAGTCCAGGCTGAAACACTCCTTATAGCTTCAGTTATGTTGTTTTGTTTTGTTTTTTATGACCTCACACACACAGTGAATTTAAAACATTTTTTTTTTTTATCAAAGTTTTCATATATGGACTAGGGAGTGAATGGTACATTTTGAAATTTTAATATTTATGTTCTACCTCAAACTTTTATTCCAAAAAAGCAAGGAAATTTGGGTTTGTATGAAATGGACCCTTTGACATTTCACAATTATACTTGGGTTATTATTATTATTATTATTGTTATTAGGAGTAGTAGGAGTAGTAATATTAGTATGATTAGGGTACAGAATGACTATATATATATATATATATACATATATATATATATATATGTATATATATATATATATATATATATATATATATATATATACATACAATTATTAAAAAAATTATTTTTAATTAAAAATATATGTTGGTTAAAGAAGAGGGCATCCTCAGAGGATCAGTTGAAATGACAAATGACACAAACAGATGAAGCGCTATGTAAGAGTTTGGTTTTTGTGTGTTGTGTAGAACTACAGCCGTACTAGCCAAAGATACTCATGGGCTGCATTGTCTGAACCGATCACTAATTGAAACCTTGATCGATGGACTGAGTCCAGCTGTCACTCGAGTGGGACGGCCGCTCCCCTCACTCTAATCATAAGTGCAAACACAGCTGGGACAGAAGTGGCAGAAACAGACCGGTGACTTCTGGAGGAGACCGTCTATTGTTTCCTGATGATGGATGTAAGGAGTAGAGAGTGATCCGCTCCCCCGTGGATCGTTGGTACAGCATCCATGGTTTCGTTTATGTACATGATTGCCCTGCAGTTTTAACAGCTAATGCTTAAAAAAAACTTTGTTCACATGACGTTTTGGAGAATTTTCAAATAATTTCTAAGAGTAAATAAATGAGTGATTTAGCAAGATCGCTAGATCCTCATTAGATGTATTTGCAGAAGACGTCCATCTAATACAGGGGTTTGCATTTTCTGGAGTCTTGGCTTTATTACATAAAACATGCTATACTTCGCAGCTCAGTGTTTACTGAGTGTGTAGTAATGTGTAATAATTGAATGTTCCCTTACTCTCCTCTCACTTCTTCACACGAGAAATCAGCGCTATGTGACAAGCTAATGGCAATGTTGAATAAAAGCCATAGAGTTCTGCTTCTTCATTAAATATAAAATTACTGTTATCACTTACTGTAACCACACTTGTTGTATGACTGAACCAAGTGGTTAGGATCGTTCTCACACCCAGTATTGTGTTTTAAGTGTACAAGCCAGTCATTTCTACTGTCACGACAAACATAATTAATAACTGAACAAAAATAAACCAGTAAATATACACAAAATATAACCTTGAAGTTTTGATGCGAGTAGCTGTTGGTATTTCATGTCTTTTTATTTTGCAGAATAGTAAATGGTGCTTTTTATAAGTTTCTATTTGTTAAAAGAAAAGATCATTTTTTATGTTTATACATCCAAAAAAGTCTGTACTTTCATAATAGTTTATATATTTATAATATATTTAATACTTTTGTATTAATAGTAATACATTCTTAGCTGCTGCCGGTGCCACTGACCTGAAGTCTGATGAAGATGTGTACTAGTGTGTGATGAAATGGTTGTTCTTTTAGAGTTTACTTCTCACAGCACGCACTTGGCTTTGTTTTGTAAGACAATTTGTGAGTCTATTGGTTATTTTTACCTTGCGTATTTGTGAGCTGACTGGACAGTGGTTAACATCAAGCCTTGAGGTGTCAAGCAAGAAACAAGAAGTTAATGAATTACAGCCAGAAAGGTGTTCTTGACTGTCTCATCACTTGCTCTGAGCTCCACTGTTTGACTGTGGCCTGTATTTCAGGCTGCTTCTGCTATTACAAGCTGGCACGGTTCTGTAAACAGATTTGCTTTTTCAGCTGTAAACTCAGTCTTGCAGTGATTCTCTTCAGCAGAGCTAGGTGTGGAAGAAGGGAGTGCTGTCCTAATGAGAGGCCTTTAAATCTATTTGTCCTCACTCTTAGCCAAGAAGACGTGAGTAGATCCAGTAATGGCTGCTTTTTTGTGTCCAAATAAGCGATTCTGTCTTTGCCTGCCTTTTTCATTCAGATTGTTTTTTAAATAAGACTGTCGGATGGGCAAAGCAGTTAGATCAGTTCAGCTGGTAAGGTTAGGCTGTGTTACCATAAGCTATTCCTGGGAACAGACATTCGGTTGTCATTCGAGAAGCTCTCTGCTAATCCATCTCAGCTCGGGCATAGATGGTGTTAATGACATGCCCAAGAGAACTGTGTTTCAAGTGCTGACATTTATATGGTGGACTTTCAGAGTTGAGTTTTCAGCAGAACTGGCCTGCTCCATGGCTGCTTTCAGTAGACTCTGATGTAATGCCTCTGGCTGTGGTCTGGCCTTGAGTATGTGTGCTCTCCTTAAGGATTAGTGGCCATGGGTCATCGCTATCCCACCACGCTTCACGCTCAACAGGCCTTTTGTTGGCTCTGCAAATGGGCCACCATGATGCGGAATTTCCAGAAGCACTTTTAAGCATCCAAGTTTTACTTTTGGACTAAGTTCATTTACTTTGAGAAGCATTCGGTCAACAATGATTTTTTTGTTTGTTTGTTTTGTTTTTAAATCTACATATTTACCCAGTCTTTTAGAGACCCTTGGTATGGCGCCTTATGCTTACAGCTGTAGATGGTTATAGTATTTGCATTTTAAATTGCTTGCATAAGAGAAAAGCCAGATGTTCTGCTTGACAGCAGAGTGACAGAAACTAATATAGGCTATGAATAAATATCATTGCATCATATGTTTGTGCTAGTGTTGTGATATTGAGACTACCATACACATTTTAGTATGCACTGGTGAATTTAAGATTAGCCTGCACTATTTTTTACCGTATTTTTTAAATGTAATTTTCCGTGAATAATGAATCCCCAAATTCATCAAAACACCCACAGAATGTCACCTGGAGCTGTGCTTGGTCAAGACGCTAGCAGTGCACAGCTGGTTAGAGGTCTCGTTTGCATACTGCAACCTTCTGCAATACCAGGATTTCATTACTTGTAGCTGTCTTGCAATGCCTGCAAATAATTGCTTTCCAGATGCTCATAGTCATGTTATGTTTACTCAGTCGTCCTCAGAGTTTCTAATTCCAGTGATGAGACGGCGTGCATATCCTCTGGGGGTGATATTGTGTCTAATATTTGACAGGAAAGTGTCAGTCTACAGGCTGATCCAGTGTTAATGTTTTTTGGAGTACCAGAGCAATACCTAAATCAAACTTACATTGGCATTCATTTTCTGTATTATCAGGTTCTTTTTCTTGCATTCTTGAGTAGCTCATGGAGTTGTGAAACACTTGTTCTATCAGTGCCGATGTATTCCATCCTCTCTTTGGGGGAAATCTCATTACGATCAGGACATTGTAATGACTAATTTTTTATCCTCAGCCACAAAGTTTCCCTTGACATGAATTTTCACAGAAAGAGGGGTAATTTTCAGCATGAAAGATTTATCTGTGCTGTAAAATGTGCCGTGGTGGGTGAAGGCTATCAAATGCTGTGGGCTGCCGCTTTTCAAACCTCACTTGTAGCTGCACTTAAAAAAAAAAAAAAAAAAATATTATGCTGAGGTTTGGTGTCCATTGGTTCAGAACAGTGTGAGCTTGTTTGTCTTTCATACTGTATTGGACACAGAACACTGTTCTCCCTCAACTAATGATGAGTTTATGATCCATCTGCTCTCTGAGTTTCTGATAATTGGGTAACCTTATATGACCAGGTTTATTAGTTTCATTCATTCCATGTTCCTGTTTAATCCTAATCTGAGCAGTGAACAGGAAATCCCCTGCCTGTTTCTGTCTGTATTTCATAGCAGGAGGGTCAGACCATCTCATTATCCCTGTGTGGCTATCTTGAGGCATAGCTTGTTGTCCAAGATTGTGGTTAATCATGGTCTGGGCTGTGGAGTGCCAGGCTATTATAATTAGTGCTGGAGCTTCCCGTTTGCCAGCAGCAAGTTTTAAGCAAGGGCAGTATCTCTGCTGGTGCTTGAGTGCAGGCTTTCCTCTGGGAGGGCTGCATTCTGTTATGTAGTTTAATGGAATTCCTCTAAATGTACCCTGGCTCACCCTGGAAAACTTGAACAAATTCCAATAGAGGCACCCTCAGCCTAAATGCACACACACGTGGTCTGACCATAGCACTCTGGTCACAGTGCTTGTAGCACGCACATTTGTGGTAGGAAAGAACACAAGGGTACTGCGAATTATGTGTTGGGCTTGAGTTATGGTGTCTAGCTTGCTGTTGTCTATGCTTTTTGGCAGCGTTGGTCTTTTCTTGGTTTTCCGATTGTGTTGTTAAATTGTTCCCTTACTGTTCTTTCTAGTTATTATTTTTGGAAATGGGCATACATCTTAGTGACAGACTCTTGCAGGAGACAACGTGTCTGAGTGCTAAAGCTGGCATATGGCGGTCTGTCTCATGTGAGCCCTTGGACTCGTATCGTCTCCACTCGGGAGCTGAGGTAGCCTCTCTGGGGGTAGATCCATTGCATGGGAGCTAGATCACCAAGCTCAGAGCTCTTATTGCTTCCCTCCTCCCTGAGACCCCATCTCTCTTAGTAGAGGTTAGCATTCAGCCCTGAGTTTAAGCTGTGAGGTCACTGCCTCTGCTTCTATCAAGGTCAAAACAGAGCTTGTTTTGTTTTTAGGCCTGCCTCCCGGGTGAAATAGCGAGTCAGGCTCTTCTTCCTGTTCCACTGAGTGAGGAATTGGAGGCACTAAGAAAATACTCCCTTGTCCTTTCACTGAAAGAAAAGCTTGACCCGTCCTGACCTCCCTGAGCTGAAGCATCTGCTTGTCGGCTCCCACACTGCTTGATGGTACATCGCCGTGATTCATTTCAGCAGGCATGTCCTGAAGGAGGAAGATGAATGACCACGATAAATGAAGGCCTCAGTGTGATTGGAGAAGGCTTGAGTGCTCTGTAACCAGCTTCTAGAGTATGTGGTGGTGAGAGCCTGACCAAGTCGGAAGTTCTGCCTGCTGTTCTGGTGTGCAGCTCTTGTCACCTTCACTTATAACTCCATAGACATTAACCTTTGACTCAACTTTCTGTACAGCAGAGTTAGTTCCTCTAGCAGTCTGTTTCAAGCCATTTTAGCAGCCCGATATAGTTGGACATGCTTGGCACTTGTTTTCCATGCTCATTCCCATACCACAGACTTTTCATAGCAGGGAAAATGGACCTGGAAGCCATTCTCATTCTGGAATGGCCATAAAAAAACTCAACATGTCATACAGCTGCACACCACTTTGGCTCTGTGTCCCTTGCAAACTCTTCGTTCTTAATGAGTATGGTGTAACAGTAAAGAAGAGCGAGGCACAAACTGATACATTTTGTTTTTTGCAGTAGTGTTTGAGCAAGATTAATCATTTTTAGACCTGCAACGTCTACATCTCAGCTACAAATGAAGGTGGAAACATTTGTTTCTAGCACAGTACTGTTTGCAAAGTAATTCGGACACAAGCAGTGAGTGCAATGTTGCAATAAACCCTACCAGTCCAGTACATTGATGAAAAATGGCATTGAATAGTTTTTCTTGTTTGAAGATGACCACCTTTCCAACCTCAAAAAATGGAATTATATTGAATTATATATTATTCTCATATATATATATATATATATATATATATATATATATATATATATGTGTGTGTGTGTGTGTGTGTGTGTGTATGTATGTATGTATGTATGTATGTGAATTATATTATATACACTGAAATGTAAATAAAATATGATTATTAAAGAGACTGTGAAACACTGGCAAATTTATTCTTGACCAAAGCAGTACAGCACAAAAACGAAACAAATGTGATTTCATATCAGACTTAATCACAATGCAGGAAAAAAAGGAAACGAACAAATAGGCAGAATATCTTAAATTGACAAAATTATGGGGTCACGTGGCCCATTAGCTTTGTTGTCACGTTGCCAACACCAGATCACGAAAGTGTTTGGTTGGTGAATTCATGTCCCTGGTGAATGTTCACAAAAATGAGCAAGAGGTTAAAAAAAATTATTTTGTATTTTTTTGCTGCTTAATGCGTTTAGTTGTAGTGTCACACAACAGTTAACTGTTAAGGCAGTACATTGGCATGGCTGGCCCTCACTGTGAGTTATTCATATGTATTAAAACAGAGCTATATATTACAGCTACCAAAAGAGCAATTAAAATCAGTAAATTCTGTGGCCTTTACACACAACTTAGTAATCAAAAACAAATGAAAAAAGTTAGTTTTATACAAATACTCCAGGGTGGATCCTGGGAAATATCTGTTGCTATGGGAATGTGAGAAGATAAACACTCTGAACCTGTTTAACTACACACAAGCATTTTATCTTGCATACAATATGAATATGATGCACCCTAGAGCAGTGGTTCACATATCAACATATCTTGATTCTGGGGTCACACTGCCCTGCATGTCCAGGGCAACCGGTTCACCTCAGGATGGGCTTATTAATTAGTTTGTTAGTTGCATCAAGTGTATTGGGAGCAGTGAGTAATACTGCAGGATCAGGATTGAGAACCACCCAAAAGCAAAGTGTAGTACTGACCTCATTGTTTTCTTCCTTTGGCTTTACTGCTGCTTTTTGTTTTGATCCTGTACGATGAGAACTTTTGATGGTCTTTTATCGTTAAAGCTGTTCAACTAGTTCTCTTGTAACTTCTCTGAGCATGTTCACATGACAAAGGCACTTGATGAGATGGAAAACAGGTTGGATTTTTAGAATATGTTTCCGGTGTGTAGAAGTCATACTGGGGATTCTGCACCAAGCAACTAATGTGTTTTTTTTGGTGTGCATGTTTTCTTTCACAGTATCATCATTATAAGGGTGGTTCAACACATTAGTGAAGTGTCTGAGTTTCTGGTGGTACTGAGACCATCTGCTGGATATATGAGTAAGGCCAGCCACATGCACTCTACTCCAGGCACTAAATGTGTTAGGTGCTGCGTGTGACCTCATTACCTAGATAGTAAAATCATGGATTCTCAGCATGGTTTCCTTTACAGCCCTCATCTTAATATTGATGCATTCCTATTCACAGTATGCTGTTACTGGCAAACTACATGATTCATTAAAATTGGTCGTGTTCAGGGTTTAGTGCAGTATAGTATAGGAAATCAATCAGAAATAAATATGATACAAATTCTGAAAGTATCTTCAATTATCATGATATTGCATTTGACTATTTTTATCATTATCCTGATTTATGTTTGTTATTGTGATACACCACATGTAGATTGTTAATCACTGTAATCAGAGTTTTGATGGCAGTTTGTAAATGTGGCACTACTAGCTGATTGTGTCAAAATATTGTGATTGTTTTCCCATTTATCTTCCTCTAATTTAAAGGCTGGGGGTGTTACAGAATCTTGGTGTTCTGGTTAGCATGGATATGTTCACAGTGCGCGGCCCGGTACATTTCTTTGTAAGTGCTGTATATGCTGCATGTGTTAGTGTGTAGGTTTGCACCCCTGTGAAAGTTGAGAGCTTTGTCAGGGTAACCTTGCCCCTTGGCAGAACTGAACTGTCAGCAGTATTCGGCCTATGTGCCTCAGTGGTTGGCACTTTTGGCAGCTTGCACTGCTATAGCCATAAATACATTCACATTGCTGACCAGGCTAAATGAATAGGATTCCTGTCTTGCGTGGTTATCTGTTTCTGGATCTAGATAAGCTTCAGGAGCCTGGACTTTGAGATTGGTTTTCCAGTGTCTTGCTGGTCAGTATGAACGGGATGACACTGGAAGATAACAGCAAATCACAATGTTTTGTGTTGAAGTGACTTTTGTCGTTCAGTTCATTAGCAATAAACATCTAAACTAGAGACGCACGATCTGAATTGGAAAAGATCAGAATCGTCAGACTTACTTTTTAACATTTTACTACTTTTATTCTGGCTGATCTGTGTTGCAAATTTGTGACATAAATGATATGAGTCAGGTAAATGCATTTGCACTGTAATTACCAGAACGTCATAGGATAATTATACATGACTCCTTGTGCTAAATAGCTGTTGCAACTTCCTTGCATGCAGCACTTTAATTCAGGTTATAAATGTTCATCTGTTTTTCATTTCTGAATCTAAAACACCAGTTTAGCTCATTAAAGAGCAAATAGTCTTATTTATGTTGTTACTTGGATTTTAGAAAGTACTGGAGATCTACTAGTCTCTTCCTTTAGCCCACACGATATGAGTTTCAGATTTAAAACACTGGCAGCAGAAATTGGATTTCAAATAATCAACTGTAAACCATTTGGCTTTAAAGAAGTCTGAATTGCCCATGAAAGTTCGTGATCGGTATATTCATACTCATTAGCTTGTTACTCAACGGCAAAGCGGTTTTCCAAAGTGACAATTTGAATGCAATCCCTGTAACACAAATAAATAAATAAACAAATGAAACAAACATTTGGCTGGCTGGCCCCAGTTTCCTGTGCATTGTTAATGTAACACCTGACCTTTTGGGTGGGGGTCATTATGCTGTGTTTACAGGAGGCTTGAGTAACAGACCTCATTTGTGCTCACGAGTGTGTTTGTGTTTGTTCGTGGGAACCAGTAGAGTTCACTGCTGTCTAAACAGAGCTTTGATGGTCTTTTGATGGTCAAACTCTGATTAGCACCTATTTTAAGAAACATCCATTTCCGCTGGAGATAGTATAACTATAACGTGCAGCCTGTTGGCTGTTCAGACTCTTAGTGATTTAACAATAGGACATTTTTAATAAACAAAGGTATCCTCTCCAAGGCCTCTTCCTATTTAAGGGAAAGCTCAGTGTTTCGGTCAGGTGATGAAGGACAATTAAGCCTTGACTCAAGTTGTCAGCAACGTATGAACCTTATTTGGTAAGCTTGGTGCTGATGTTTGTTATGGCTGATTTTAGAAGACAGAAATGGTCAAATCTCTTAAAACTACAAAAAAATGTCTTTTTTTGGTTTGTTTGTTTGTTTGTTTATTTATTTATTTATTTTTCAGATTTCCGACTGTTGATGGTGTAAAATATCAGAAGCAGGTTAGTCTCTTATTTGTCCAGATAAACATTTTGGGTCAAAAACAGTCGCCATGGCTCTGGTTCCTGATTGTTCGTCAACGATATAGCTTGCATTTTCCCAGATGCTAATATAATTGCGAAGAAAGTACCATCTGGTATAGCTTCTAATATTACTCAGTTACTTGGTGTGCCAGTATTTTGTTTTAACCAAACAAGCACAGAGAACCCCTGGATGTGAACAGTGTTACATGCCATCTGTGCAGAAAACAAATTGGCAATACTACCAGTTAGCATGCACATCTCAGGATACATTGTCCAGCTCAGAATGCTTAAATGAGTCTGGTCAGGTGGCTTGCAAAATGATCCCCTTTACTCCTCTACCAGAGTTTTTTTTATTTGCATATTCCCCAGCATTCTTTGCCAGACTGAAAATCTATGTTATAGGCATAATCTTTCCAAGCTTGTATGTATGTATGTATGTATGTATGTATGTATGTAGCTGATGATGATTGTTCTGCATGTATAGCCTATAATTAAGTGCATAATAATTTATAATATAATAATAATAATAAGTAATAATTTTCTATTGTAGACCATTTTATATTGTAGAGGAAGTGGTTAAATAAAGCTCTTATTTACGTTATATTTAATAATGATTAAATTTTGGGTGCACTAAAGCAACAATTGAGCTTGAACAATAGTGATGCTACCATGCACAGTTCATGTTTGTTCACAAACACCATTCCTTAAGATGCCAATTCGGCCATCAGCTCATTCGACTCCTCTGGAAAAGAAATGCGTCCTTAGCTGTATAAAAGAGCGACAGAGGGAGGGAAAAGTGTTCAGGCACACTCTGCCTTGGTCTGTGAATGCTGCTTTGATTGCTCTAACCTCTTCTCACTGTCATGCTGTGACCTGTATTGTTAGGTACCGGTCAATTTCTCTGATGGATGAGGCTGGAGCTCTCACTAATCCATCTCCCAGCGTCCAGACCGAGCTTTAGAGTGACCCACAGATGATTTTATTAATCCTTGCACCAGCACCTTGAGAGGTGACAGATTGGTTTGCAACAGCAGGACGACAGGGCAAGTCAACCTTATTCAATTTAGGACTAGATAACATAGTTTAGAGCGGCCCCACCCACACGCGTGGGATGGGGTGTGTTACAGATGGGTCAAGGAGAACGTTTATGACCAATGTAAAATAAGGTTAATGGAAATTTACTCTTCTTTTCCCGAAGACTGTGGGCTGCTTCTTTATCAGTATTTCCAGACTTTGTATGCTGATTAAGTAAAAACAGAGTCTCCACATGAAAGTGCAAAACAAGACTCTGTTACATATGATAAGGTACAGATATCAGAGTGGTGGGGGGTGGGGTGGGGGGATATGCAGATGCAGTATTAGAAGGAACAGATTTTCAAGTGATGCAAAATAATATCCGATATTTTGGTCTTTAACTCTAGAATGATTCAATTTTGGATTGGGCTGGCCTGAACAGCATTTAAAGACTTTGGATACTTATTAACATTTTCCAATAAGTCAATGAATGCTCATTCTCATTCACCTATAGAAGCAATATTTGAAGTGTTTTCATTTGTTTTTCTGATGACAAACATACGCTTGCATTTTAATCAGTGTTTTTTCACACCAGCTGCTCTAAACACACAACTTGCATCCAACAAAAGACAGGCCAGTCACATTCTCCCACTTTCTAAGCAGTATTTAAAATAATAATTCAAACTTATGTCTGTATGGTATACCAGCTTCTTCTCACGTTTCACTGAACATTTTTGGTGGCATGAATTTATGGTGCATTTAACTAAACCAGCATTAATTTATTACAGATATTAAAAAAAAGAACTGTTCAACCTAACAACCCTATTGAAATTTATTTTAGGCTACATTTTTGTGGCTTAAAAGAACACAGAGCTTCTGAGTACTAAATAGAAACTTGAATACCAGCAAAACAAATAGCTGAGTATTCAAATTATTTGTGCCACAATACAAAATAATGTCATAATCATGTTGATATGGGCAGATAATGATCGTGCCAGACAGATGTTTAGATTTAACTGATATTTGAAGCCAATATTTGATGACATTTGTTTGTACTTTAGATGAGCAGAATATTTATACGACACTGGGATAATTTGCTAGAATATCAGTATCTTATTCATTTTACTGCATTTCTAACCTTCTACAAATGAGCATCACATTTCTCTGTAATGCTAATGCAGGGAGGTGTAGTCCCAATTTTGGCTTTTTATAAATATTTATGTACCTGCATTCGCAGATATGTACATGAAAAATGTTGACATTGACTCACAAAGACCATATTGATGCATCTCTTGACTTGTGACCCAGTTTTCTTCATTTTATAGACGTTTATACATCAGTATCAGCATTGGCACATGTGTACATGAAGATATCGGCACCGGCCCACACTTACCATATCCCTGATTCATACGCCTTCTCCTGTATGTGACTCCCTGCCAAAGATGACTAAAATGTATTATGCCTAAAGTATGTGGGTTCAGTGACTATAAAAAATGAAGTAAATGGTTTCATGACTATAAAAATAATTAAATAAATATTGATAGTAGCAACACTGTAGTGACACATTTCTGTCTAAAATAATTCATTGAAGCGCGTTGCTGTATCCATATTTTGAGTGCATGTATACCAAAAGGATCGGAACGTTTTCATGTAAATTTAATTTGCAGAGAGTTTGAGCGTAGATTTCTTTTGTTCTCCGAGGAGAGTAAGACTTGCATTGTCTTTCACCTCCACACGCACACCACACACGCTTTTCGTGGCAGTTCCAGCTAAATAGAGACTGGCACCCTCTAGAGACTTACAAAACTGGCCTTCGTCTCAACATGACATGAACTAATGTTTACAAGTTCCGTATTTGGCTCACGATTTAACATCTTTGTCAGTGGAGACAGAGGCAATAGCTTAGTGGAGCACCACTGACATTGAGGCCTTTTGTAAAAAGGCTTTTATAAAGCTGAGTTCTGGCAAGGGAGCTGAGCGAGTTGGTGATGCATCTCTGTCAAACTCAAGTTCTAGCCTGACAGCTCTCATGGTCTTTTGAACCCTACAAACTGACAAGACAACAAGCTGAAAGGAGCTTGGAAACCAGGCAAGGTAACGTGGGAGAGCAAAAGAAGGTTGCTCTGGGATGACCTGTGAAAATCAAGAAAACAGCATACGGTGTAGTCTAGGGATGCTTGATGATATTGGTATCAGCAGATGTTTTAAAAAAAAAAAAAGAAGCATCGTAAAAATGCGTAGAAATAACCGGTAATTCAAACCGACAATCCACGATTGTATTTTCTTGTATTCTGGAAGAACAGTATGCTTATGAGACGCTGAGCTGCTGTGCTGAAATGTATGATTTTACTGTACTTTTTAAGTGCATGGACAGGAATTAAGCCTAGTAATAGGCTTCACAGATTCTTCATTGAAAGATTCATTGAAGTGTTGCCCAGGTCTAGATTTAGTCCCTGTCTGACCCTAAACAGATAAATATTTCTTTATAAGGCTAATCCATGTATTTTATATCCAGTTTATAAATGTGTATTAGCATCATCATAGGCATCGACAGATACAGTGCCCCCAAAAAGTATTTGAAAATTTGTGCTATACTTAAAAATATGTGAAATTAATTATGGTAGGAAAATGTCAAGCCGAATGACAGACCATTCTAAGACTTTTCAAAAGGCTCCTGGTCGCTTTCAGTTCATTATCCTTCTGAAAGATCCATTTAATGTCAAATTTCTTTGCAGATTTCTGCAGGTTTGCTTCCAAAATATCTTTCTAGATCAAGCCATTGATGAAAGCACACTCTGACTTTGATGTTTCTCCAGACTTTGATGTTTAGACCTCTGTGCTTTAAAATAGAACCAGACTGCACTGAGGCTAGTTCTTCTCCAGGCTTTCTCCACAGAGTCTTCCATCAGTTTGTTATACATTTCTCTGAAACAAGTATCATTTTGTTAAACATTTAATGAGATAATCTAAATAATTTACTTAAAGTTTATCAATGCTGAGTGTCCAGATACTTTGGGGCCACTCTATGTATATGAAAAATATTGGATATCAGCATCAGCTCAGAATTGCCCCATTGGTGCATATCTGTTGTAGACCACAAGTAATTAAACAGCATCACCATTTTTAGGCTGTACTCACACATTTAATTTAATTTAATCACATTATATTTAAAGTAATACAGTGGTTAAACTGCTGAATGTCAGCTTTGATTTTATTTTTATCTGGGTAAAAATCACAAACCTTTCATACGTGATCCTCCTATTTCAAGGGACCACAGTAATTGGGCTGTTGGCTGCTCAGTTGTTTCTCAGCTGTCTGTGTCTTATTTATGCACTAAGCTGACGAAGGTCTAGGGCTGATTCTATATGGACTATTTGCTGGATTTGTGCCTCCAACCTGAGGACCAAAGAAATGTTAATGCCAGTTGAATAGGACATCATGCGCTCTTAAAAGAAGGTGGTTCTTCAAGGGCCCGGTAGTAAAGATATTGGTTCTATATAGAACCAGAATATTCAAAGAACCATTTGCATGCTTAGTGTTCTTTGCATGTTGAAATAGTTTTTCAGATTGATGGAAAGTGTGTTGTATATGGTTCTATATGGTACCGAAAAGGGCCCTTCTAGTGTTAGAAGCTTGACATTATAACAATAGGAGAACCCTTTTGGTGCTATATAGACACTTGTCTGAGTGTAGCAAGTTGAGAACAATAATTTAAGATTGACTCAACTTCTCTAACTACAACCCCAATTCCAGTGAAGTTGGGACGTTGTGTAAAACATAAATAAAAACAGAATACGATGACTTGCAAATCTTTTTCAACCTATATTCAATTGAATACACCAAAAAGACGAGATATTTAATCTTCAAACGGATAAACTTTGTTTTTTGCAAATATTCATATATTCAAATATTTTGAATTTGATGCCTGCAAAATAAAGTTTATCCGTTTGAACATTAAATATCTCGTCTTTGTAGTGTATTCAATTGAATATAGGTTGAAAAAGATTTGCAAGTCATCGTATTCTGTTTTTATTTATGTTTTACACAACATCCTAACTTCATTGGAATTGGGGTTCACATGAAATGGGAGGACTGTAAATGAAAAGGCTGTCTGGTTCACATTCATAATAATTGCAAAATATATAATCATATTTTTTTTTTATCTCAGACTCTCTATTTTTTATTTTTTAGTCACTCCTTTAATCCCCCTTTTGGGAAGAAACTAGAGACTGAAACCGAGGTGACGTCAGCCTCTGCTTCATAAATCAACACAGCCGTAAATCTCGCTGTGACACCGTGTGCTCTGACAGGTGGGAGTTAAGCAGTGAAATGTGGTGGGGGGGCGGTCTAAGTGATGGGGACCTTTGACACTATATCCTGTTGTGGCTGAATTCCAGCGGTCCGCTCTTTTGTCTGCCTCTAGAATTAATTTGTGGAAATGACAGAGCCCCTCGTCCCCCCATGAGTGATGCTTACAGTAATAATGTTTAATTAGTAAAGCAATTAATATGATCAACTTCAGTGCTCCATCAAGCATAAACCGTTTTACAGTGTAAGGGGTCTAAAGTAGGAATTAGAGTAGCGTGGGATGTGGTCTCACACACGCACATTCATGGAAAAAGACTGGCACCTACTATAAACACTGATGCTTTCATTAGTTGTGGTGGGTTATGAAAGTGTGTTGAATAATAAAAGGGTGTTTTATCATATCATAATAAATTACTCCATAATATGCTTTTGAGTACATTGTACAAATCATAAGTACTTAAAGGACAATGACAGACCGCATGGATCTTTACAAAGAGACCATAATTAGTCCTGTTTAATTGGGTTTATTGTGTCACAGTACGTAAAAGATCAGTTTTTGACAGTATTTTGAAATTTTGGCAACTGGAATTTTTTGTCAAAAAGTGATTAAAATCTGGGAAAAAAGACACAAAGTGAATATGTCTAAACGCTGTCTTTTTTGAGAAAAAAAAAAACAAAAAATGATTAATTAGGACTCAAATTTTTTGATGTAATGAAAATTATTATAATTTTTTTTTTCAATAATTAAATATGATGTTTGTTTCCTCCGCCCTGCTGTGCACTGACTCATTCAAACAGTTTGAGTGGTAGGAGATACACAGTAAAAAAAGCCAGCCATGTGGAACTTTCACAGTTTCTTTGTGGGATTTTAAACAAGCTTTTTGTAATCACAGTTCATCCCAAGTATCAAGGGTGTCCAATAAATAGAGAACGTCTCCATGACATCCTGCACGATACGTACACACTCGATATATGTAACTAAACAACAGAAGCAGTAAGGAAAGTCCTTGCAAACACGCTGACGGTATATGTAGCTTTTATTTAAAAAAAAAAAAAGTTAAAAAAATTTGCAAATGAGTGCCAAAGCTTAAAACCGTGTAATTCATTGCCTTTGAGGGCCAACCATTCTTTGTTGGCAAAGACACTGGATTTTGCGGCACATGCTATAATAATTTATTACAAATACTGTAATAATTTAGAAGATTTACTTGATGTTTTTCCTGTTTTTATTGTCAGCCTTTATGTTTTGGTTTTCGGCCCAGTTTGTTCTGAATTTCGATTCCGGCCAGGAGTTTTCACTTTGGTACTTCTTGAGATTTTTTTTTTACTGGGGATGTTTTCCTGTTTCAACATATCAAACTTGAGAAGAAACTAAATATCGTGAATCATCTTAAGTATCCTGATGTTCTATTTGTGCCATGTCTATGTTGCACTGTTGGAAATTCTGTCATGTCATGCAGGCGGTCTGACCTGTCATTTTCTGATGATCTGGTCAATATGGTGATGTACACAGGCCATTAAAATACAGTGTGTCAGGCTGGCCAGGTAAGCTTGTGTAAGTCCCCAAGGCTACATATTAAAGGAAAGTTCTGAAGTTGTTAAGCATAATTGGCGACTGTGCAGTGATGTAGTGTTTATGGCACCTATGCAAAATCCTGCCTGCAGGGAATACTTGGGAAAAAAATCTGAGAAGCCAGCCAGAGGGAGGGTGCAGGTATAAGCACATATTCAGCAGTACTGCTAAGTTCATTTACACCAGTGGGTGTTCACGTTTAATGTCGAGAGTGGAGAAGACTCCCAGAGTCTGTAGATTATGGTAGATGATTTTAAGATCGTCATCTTAAGGAGGATTACTCACGTTAGACTACTGTGCAACCATCACACTGGCATTAAAGTTGCTCATATGCATTGCAGGTTTCTCTTGTGATGCAAGAAGGTCAGTTAGTTTTATTTTTAGAGAATTGATGACCCATCAGGAGACACTGTTGATGCTGTTAATTGGCTGTTAATCGTATCTACTGGATATAATACATGCAGTTGCCAGGCTTTGTAGAGAGTCTAATTAGGTCCTCAGAGTGCTCCTCTGTGTGTCCTGGACAGCCTCCTGCCTTTAGTGAATATGCATGACCTCAAGCTCCCCTGGCCAGCACCTAATCCTGACAAAGCCCTTCACATTTCAAAGACACCAGCCCCATCCTCACTGCTCACAATGCTGCTGAATGAAGGCCCATTGAAATGGTGATCCTCTTTAGCCATTGTGCTCAGTGGAGGCCTTCATTGTGAAGCCAGTCGCAAAGCTCCACGTGAAATCACTTTAAACCTGATCAGTCCAATTAGGATCACTGGGTGGTTGGTCACATTGATTTGTTGGTTAAATAGTAATGTAAGAAATGAATCTTTCGCATCATGAATATTGATGTGAACACTTTGTATTTTGTGTCCTGGGCTGGACTGGGTCACTAATCTGACCGTAATGTGTGTAATAATGTTGTGTTCTCTGTGAAGGCTCCCTCTGTTGATCGTGTGCCGGAAATACTCCAGTCTAACGGCATGACTTGAACATGTTTCATGTTATTTTAGGACCTTTATGGAAAGTGGCCTCCAATAGTTGTCCACCCTTAAAATAAAGGTTCCAAAGTAGTTCTTGGCTTGGACCATTTATAAGAAAATAAAAACTTTTCATTGGTATAGATTTTTTTATGTATCTGGAGGCTCTTCAAATTTTAAAAAATGATTTATTATTAAATAAAATGGTTTATTATAGATGATTTCCACAGAATGTTAAAATCTTTTGCATAATTAAACGATTAAAATGTAAACAAAGTCATGCACAGTAGTTTGATGCAAAATGCTCTGTTTTAAAGAAAGTAATAACGTAGCGGTTACAAGTGGTGACATGCTGCCTTTTAGGGCACTGCAATGTAAAATAGTCCACAAAGAAAACTGGTGTGTGTGTATGCGTTTTATTTTTATATATATATATATATATATATATATATATATAATCCCCCCCCCCCCATTATTTTACCATCATCAACATTTACATATCTTAGAAGAAGTGTGGGCTTGGTTCACTAGTGGATTTGATAGTAAATAAAATGGCTATATTTTGTGCTATGTACAGTTCAACCCCTGGTTTAACCCAAAAGTATTTGCATTATTTTACATTTTAACAGATGCTTAGCTTTGTGCTTAAGCTGTAGCACTATGAACTCTAAGTCTTTGCAAATACACTAAATACACAGTATGTAAGCTAATATAGCTTTGAGATGTGTTTTTGACCACCCATCACTCCTCACCTTCACTGATTAACATCTGGATGATTCCTCAACTCTAACCTCATCCTCCAACAATCATCCAGCTGTCAAAAAAGACACTGTACACAAAGTCTGTGTCTGAAAAGAAAAATAGACTGCAGAATGTTCTGGCACGCTCTGGTCCTGCTTTTGGCTTGTGATTCTCTGTGGTTTTCTGAATGAGCCTGTTTGAATGAACTTTCTTATTCAACCTCAGCTATGTGCAGGGTTTTTATGGAGTCGGTTGGGATGGAGGCTCGTTGGGTAAACACAACATTTGGTCTGTGTTGGATTTTTTTTTCCTCCCTAAGGTTAAATTTAAAAAATGCGTGTGGGCTTGGCAGGCGCCCTGTTCCTTTGCTCTAATCAAATGTTGAAACTTGGCTCTGTGTACCCTCTTCGCTTTAGACTTACTGACTAATCCGGTCATCTCTCTCTCTCTCTCTCTCTCTCTCTCTCTCTCTCTCTCTCTCTCTCTCTCTCTCTCTCTCTCTCTCTCTCTCTGATTGGGCTACCCCCTGACCACTGTGCCATGTGGGGGTGATGGTGGAATGCAGGCTCAGGCAGCAGACTGTCTGCTCTCTGCAGCCTGTAGACTACCCAGTGCGGAACCCTGTCCACAGTTCTGACCAAAGGAAAAAGAAAGAAGGGGGGGAAGGAACTTTTTTTTGAGCAGTTGTCACAACTAAACAAGCAAAGCACACGGTGCCTCGACTCCAGCCAGCGGTAGTGAGGCTCTCAGATTTTCCTTTCTCCGTGCTGTCCTGCACAGAGTGAACGGATTAAGAGCCTCTCAGTCTTACAGCCAGGGAGGGAGTTTCCACGTGTATGTGTGTGTGTGTGTGTGTGTGTGAGTCAGCCCGGCTAAGTTTGTCACTCTAAGAGTACAAGCCCTTGTGTGAGAATCAACTCGGAGATCAGGGAGCGCTGGATTTCTTGTTCTTGCTCTTCAAAGCCTGATAGATTAAAGCTTTTCCACAGAGGTAACGAGAGTTTTTTTATTCTTTTTTTATGCTTGTCTCTGTTTCCTGTATTAACTGGATTAAGGAGCGGATGCTAAAAAGACAAAAAAAAAAAACCCTTTTTTTTTCATTCCAGCTTGCAGGTGTGTCCTCTATGGTGGTCTTTGGTTATTTGTAATGGATTGACTTTGCCGTGTTTGTGATGTCTGGATTCTTTTATGGGCTGTTAAAGTAATTCCAGTGCGATAGCACATGAGTCATAGTGGAGTGAGCGACTACTTCATCTCCAGACATGAACCAGTTTTTCAGCAGTTTGAAAGTTCTGTCTGTGTCTTTTGACCAAACATGAAAATCAATGTAAAGATAGGGGTGGGCAACCTGACAATATTTATTGTTATTGTGCTATATTATGTCACAGAAAACCTTTCTAAGCATGTTGTGGATAGTGTCAGTACTTGGACATTGAACAGCTGCATGTTTCATTACAGAGAGAGCATCACTAGCCCTGTTTTTCTGGGTTTACTGTAGTGCAGTGTGTAAAATGTTGAACAGAATCTCTGTACTCATAGTTTTTAATGGCTAATCTCAGAAAAATGTGATATTATGGCATTTATAAGTGTGTGCGATGTCTTTCTTATGACATTTTTAACTCTGGCATATCTTACTGATCTGTTAAAAAATTATAGCCTGTCCAGACCACTTCACTCAGCTCAGACTCCTCCTATGATCACTTACAGCTCAGTTGGTGGAAGATAATTTTCTTTTCCAGGTCCTAAACATTGCATATTAGGAATGCAAGTTCGGTGGGAGTTTTTAAATCAAGCTTAAAAAGCATTTTTAGCCTAGTATATTGTCGCTGTCCAAAAAAATGTGTATCTTAATTTTTTTGTGATGTTTGTTTGTTTGTTTGTTTGTTTGTTTATTTATTTAATTTTATTTTTATTAAATTACTTTATTTATTTTTTTGAGCTCAGCATCTGTTCTTTACATTGTGTGAGAATATCATGATTGGAGCAATAGAAATGCTCCAAAATTAGAATAAAAACTCGCATAACTTGCATAACTTGCATCGAAAATAAATACCGTTTTTGCCCTCTCCTAGAGTTACTATTGGTTTTTCTTTGGACAGCGGCGGTATGCTCAGTGTTGTGGCTCATTTTCTTCTGTATTTATTTTATAGTAATTTAAATTAAAGTATTTTATCTTTCCAATGTTTTACTTCCATTTCTGTTTAAAACAGTTTTCGATTTTCCTAAATACTACATAAATAACATCATTCTTAACTTGGAAATGTGTTAAATTGTTATGAAATGTTTTTGCCACACCTGGGTTAATGTCTGCTTGCTGTGAAGTAGCTGTGGTTGGACAGTCACCTGCTCAAGGTTGAAAGGGCTGTAGATGCTCTCTTGGCAGTTAATGAACGTGAGCATTGATGTTGCTATTACTCCGAGATATTCTGACACTTTGTGTGATGCTATCAGACTGGCTGTCACAGCCACTTTTGAGTCTCTGCCAGGGCAATGAGGCTCTCATGAGAAGGATGAAAGGACATGCAGAGGCAGCCAGCTGTTACAGCAGTGAAGTAAAAAACTTTGTACTTTACTATAGACATGGTGAGTTAGTAAGTGGGGATGCATGATTTCGGAATTGTGTGTCAGATGTTTGCTTTTAAAAAAAGGTATTAGACAGTTAAAAAACATTGAACAACTGCATTCGTCCTTCCAAAGAGAGCACAGTAAGTCCTGTATTAATGGATTTCATGCAGTGCAGCATGTGAAGTGGTATATAAAAATCACTGTACCTAGAGATTATGATGCCTGTTTTTTTTTCAAATGTGGCTCTCCTAGCGCGTTGTGTCTGTGTACCAAAATGCGGCGATATATATCACGTTTCGTGAAAGAGTTTAAGTATAGTGACATCATATTTTGCCATAGCGCCCACCCCCAATGTATTTTTCTACTCGGTAAGAGCAACATATTTAGTCAATGCTGAGTTACTGTGCCAAAATAAAAAAAGCCACACAGAAAGAGTGATTCTCTGTGATACTAATCAAAGTAGATCTTATCTCAATTTCTGCATTTTACAACTATATCTGCGGCGGTATTGGGCGACGCATGAAAAATATTGGATATTTGCATTGGCCCACATTCCCATATCAGTGCATCCCTACTAGTAAGAATTCTTTTTCCTTTAGGTGGAAGTGGTGATCTGTGTGGGGGTCAGTATTTCAGTTATTCTAATAGCTTCCTCCCTCTTTTTCACACAGCCATTTCTCTTCCTGTGACTACTCTATTATGTCCCTTTTCAGTGAAACTGACCTTTGTCTTCTCTTTATCCATTTAAAAGCCCTTCCTGGCTGCTGCCGTCAGGTGATAAGGCTCCGTTCCTTAGACTCTAATATGACTTCAGAGAAAGTGCTTCTGGGAACTGGATAGCTAATAATAACAGTGTCCTGTGATGTAACAGGGAAACACTTGACAACCGCCGCTTTGTTTGTGCGAAGAGCTTTAATGATTTGGGTGTAACGTTGTGAAAGGTTAATTATTTCCCCTCTTTCTGAATTAGATGTAGTGTCTCAAAGGAAAAATCTGTTTACTCAGCCATTCGCACTGATTTTCGTATTGATATTAATAACCATTTGAATTTGATCTGCTATCAGAACACTTTGTTAAAGTAAGGCTTGTGTTCTAGGCTTGCGTGCTCTCCACACTTTCACTTTTGCACGTTTTCTGTGCCTAGACTGCACTCAGAAGCAGAGAATTCCCTCATCAATGATTTGCCAAGCCATTGTGTTCCATCAAGTGTGCACTGAAGGTCGAGCAGGTTTTCCTCACAGGGGCCATTTAGCGTTGAGGCGGTGTGATAAAAAGGGTTAACCTTAGTAGATACTGTATATAGGGCAGAACTGACTTCAGTCTAAAGGACAAATGAGCACTCGCTTTTTAGGGAAACTCTGAACAGAAACGCGCACACACATTTGCTCAGTTGCTACATGGTCTGTGACTAAGTACATCACTGAAGTCATTTCTAAAATCAGTTTGGTTGCTTTTGGAGGAGGGAGTTTTTTTAATCTCTATGACGACAAAATAAAATAGAAAAGGTTCCAGTGATGATGGCTTTGCATGAGAGGGTGGAGGAGACTTTTTTTAATTCAGCTTGTGAGTAAGAGATTCCTTTCCACACAGACAGATGTCACGCGAAGGCACCATGCACCTCTGCCTAAAGCGTGGAGTTCCTCAGGGGTGTACTCTGGTGCCTTCTCTGAAGTTCTGAAGGCAGCTCTTTTTGCTGGAATACCACAATAGTGTTCAGCCCATGGCCGAAGTCTGAAAGACCCTGTCTGTCTGTGCCTCCAAGTTTTTTCACGCTTGTAGATGTCCTGTTTGTGAATAGCTGCTCTGTGTCGGCGTTACTCTGCGTGTTTGTGCTAGTATTGTGAAAGAATGGCCTTTATGCTGGCTCCTTCAGGCTGACTCCAGCCTTGCCTCCTGCACCATGGGCTCATTTGTCTGGCTTGAAATGCGTTTTTGTGCCTCTCTGCATATGAATGGACCCAGCATTTCCCCTCTCAACCTGTTCTGTGGAAGTGGGGCGAGTCGTCGTTGATTCCAATCAAGGAGTCGGGAGGTCACCCGGGGAGGAATATTTTGGGGAGAGGCAGTGTGAGGAACAGATGTTCTCCTAATCCTGCCCTTGGAACTAGACCTCTAATTTTCCCACAGAGAGGCAAGCAGGAGAGTTTAAACAAGGTGCTGTGAGCATGATAAAGCACTTTGACTTTAAACTGACATGCAGATCGCCTCTTCTTGTTTGTGCAGTCTGCACACTTGAAGTGCTTGTGAGGTTGTGGCCTGGGGTCACCTAAGGATCTATTGAAGTTTTGGTTTTGAAGGAAAGGTGCTTTGATGGTTGTCTTTAGGAGATTCACATGGACACATATTTTGTTTATTTCTTTCTTTTTTGCTTACTTTCTTGTGCTTTTTTTACATTTTCATGACAGAAGTAGTTTTTTTTAATGATTTCTTTTCTTGTTTTTCCTATCATCTTCCATTTCTTTTTTTTTTGATCCAAGATCAAAGACTTGAGGATTGTGTATGAGTATGTGTGACCTGCATGACATTTCTGAAACCTTGCGAACAATATGAAACTTTTGTTGTTTTAGGAGTAGAGTTCAGAGAAGATGATACCTTATACAAGAAATCATGCAAATAAGATTAGAGTTGCTAGTTAGCGATAAATGCTGGTTCATTTGTCATAACCTTTAGACCAGCATGCCACAGATAAGAACAGATGATGTATATATCTATATAAATATATATATATGAATATAAACAGCAACCATGCTAATTGTTAGTCGGCATGTGTGAGTCACGTTTCAGTGAAATGAAAACACATCCATTAGTTGATTTTGCTTCCAACTGTGCATTCTGTTGCAGTCTGAGGTAGTCTGCTTTACCATAAAAGAATAATATGGAAGAAACCACGATCTTTTGGGGTTTGTGTGGACCCCAGCCTGCTTGCCATGCTTATTTCTTTCAGCGTTGCCTCACTTGATCAACCTCATCAGGCAACGCGGCGGTCTCAGGTGTCGTCCTCGCATCAAACCAACGGCCGGCTCTTACTGGCAGCATGAATGACTTCTGATATTTGCCTAATTAGTTTTACTTCAAACCAAAACCATAAGTGGTTTTATTTAAATACCATTGTTGTCAGATCAAAACTATCTTAAAAGTCTTTGAATTTTTTTTTATTATACAACCCACTGCTAGCCAGAGCAGTTGATCTTAGAATCATATTTTTGACTTCAGACTTTACCTCTGATCTTGCTGTATGCCGATGTACATGAAAGCTTAACAATGATGAGGTTCATTAGCTTTTCTGTTTCAAGAATGCACTGAAAGTGGCACATTAATTCTGAATGTAAGCTGCAAACTGTGAGTACTTGTTGTACAGGATCTCTGTGGACATATGTGGTATGCGTGTATAGGAGGGTCATGCGCTTCTTTAGCTTGATGTGAGTGCTGCTTCATGAATGCTTTCTGCCCACCGCTTTATTTGGCATCCTGCTCCGGACTTGCTTGGCAGTGCAGACCAAGGGAAAAAAAGTTGTGGAATTTGTGTGTTTTAAAAATAAACACCGGATAAAATAAAGGCTACTTTCAAAAACTTTCCCAGCCGTTTGGCAAGACGTCATTTAGGTCTGCTTCATGGGCAAATATGCAAGTAACATTGAAGTTTGAATGGGAAATTAATCTTTTTCTTCTGGGAGAAATGACCTTCAGTGTCACTAATGCTGTGTTGTAGAGCTTCAACGATGTAGTTCAGACTTCATCTGACTTGGAAGAGCTTGAGGGGACGTTTAAACTTGAAATGACTGTGAACCAAAAAATGTACTTTAGATTAATGTGTTAAATATTCACATACTTATTTCTTTTACATGCCAAAATATTGGGTTTTTTGCTGTGTGGACAATAGCAAATGGATATTTCATGCTTTGCAACTGCAAATATTAGTGATAGAGTTGTTTAATTGGCCTAATTATGCACTGCTAAGATGAGTATGTCCTCATATATCACACAGATGAGCTTCACCAAGCCAGATTGTCAGCTGACCCAGGAGGAGATGATGAGTTTTCGACCTACAAGGCTGTAGGATTTTTAACGACACAGGTAAGACCAACTGTTGATCTTCAAGATTGTGGAAGTCATTTTTTTTTCATAGCCTGCCATATCGGTCCAACACTAACATTACTGATGAAACTGTCTCCCCAGGCTGTACTCTGATAGTGTCATGTTTAATTTATCCCTACACGAAACACCATGAGTTATGAAATCATTTATCATACCCTGCGATTTTCCCATGAAATTAATCGCCCTCACCATGGCTGTAACTAATAACAGATCAGAGCTAAGTCACTTTCATTTGTGCAAGGAGCAGAGCTAGGGATTTATTATGCTGTGTTCCTTGAATATTACTGATGGGATCTCTGTTGTAGGCCCAGGTCAGGAATGGGGAACTCGGAGAGCCAGTACAGCCTTCAGGGGTCCAGGAGCAACAGCTTCGTCCTCCCTGGTAGACAGAAGCCCTATTCACTGAAGTTTCGCTCTGCCAAAGAGGGAGTTTTGCCACCTCACAGTTGGTGGAGGGTGGGATCAGGAGTTTCTGGTTTCAAATCCAGAACTATGGGCCGTGGATGTTTGGCCCAACCCAAGAACCATCAGTCCTATATGTCTCGTCATTATGACTATGTCACTAAAGGTAGAGATGTGAAGAGAACTAGTCAGTGGAATGGTTCTTCTGAATGTTTGAGATCCAGGGGACATGTGATGCTTCCAACTGAGAATGGCTGCCATGAAGCTGTTGGTGAAAATGGAGACAGCACCTATAGTTTAGGAGCTTGTAATGGCCATGCTGTTAATGGACACAGGACACCAGAGAAGAAATCCAAGCTGGAGGAACTGGAGGAGCAGAGCAGCCCCAGGGTTGTCATCAAGAGTGATGGCAGCGTACGGGTAGAGTTCAACAACATGCCCAATAACTCCTTGCTTCCAGATGAGTATACTGGGCCTGTTCAGCTACTAAAGTTCTCCCCCACAATGGACTCCTTGCCCACTCCATCTGCTGTGACCCACGGGTCAGATCGTGAAGCTACACCAGTGGCTGCTAGCTCCATCACTAGAACGAGCAAGGGCAGCTCACTTAGCTCAGAAGGCTCCTGGTATGACTCGCCTTGGGGCACTGGTGGGGAATTGAATGAAGACCGTGCCTCTCCAAACAGGGTCTCAGAAACTCTTTCACCTGTTCGCATGGATTTCTTTGATCAGCAGCTACCTGGCATTACAATATCTGATCTCTACCGGGACCCTAGCATGGCTGCCACCTTTCCTACTGCTAAGGATCTGCCATTTTCAAATGACACACCATTCAAGCACAGGTCCTCCTTTGTGTCTGTGATGAAAGAACCTACTGAAGAGGAATGCCCAGGGGCCAAGCAGTACTCCTCCTTCACGTTACCTTGCCGCAAGTCCAAGCCAGTTGCAGACAATGCTGGAAAGAGAGAGTCCATTAGGAGCCAAATGAGACGGCTCAGTGACTGGACCGGAAGCCTGACCAGAAAAAAGAAGAAATCAAAAGTAAGAACTAGGGATGAAAACTCATCTTGAGTAATCGGTTTACTATTCTAAGTGCCAGTGTCTGGATGCTGAAAACACTTTGACACACAGTACAATGATGATATTAGGAGTAATACAAAATAATGAAATACTGTAAATACTTGTACTTGCATTAGAGCTGCAGTCACATTTCTGTGCAGTGGCATGGTAAAGGCTGAACAAGGACATGCAGTGTCACTGATGTGACGTATTTCCCTTATGAAGCACTAAAGCTGTTTGCTTGCTTGTGGGATCCACTTGTGGAGAATTTGTAACCTAAGAAATGCGAGTGAGTTCCTTTAGGTATTTTAGTCTAAAAAACAGTATTCCCTGTTTTACTTGAATAAGTATGTATCTTTTTTTTTCTTTATAGACCTACTAAAATTAATATATATTTTAATTTCTTACAAACGCTCCTTATGATGATGCAGATTTGTTGTAACATTTTATCATGCAGTTTACACAGTCTACCATGCCGTACACTCTCCAAAAAAAAGGTATGAAACTGTCATTGGGGCAATATCTCTCTTGTCCCTGGGATGAGAACCTCGAAGGTACTTCTCAGTACCTTTAGTCAGGGAGCATAACTGTACCATTAAAATGATATTTTCGAAGTTGTACTGACACCACACGCCCTGTCTCGTCTCCAGGCCTTTTATTTTGTTGTTCTGGTTTAAAACATTGTTATGAAAAGGTACAAATACATATTTTCCACTGATGTTTCAGGTACACAATTGGACTTTAAACCACTGTTGTACCTTTTGAAGGTACATTTAAACTGTACCTTGATGAATGAAAACTACCTGCACAGAACCTTTATTTCCAACAGTACAATACATGCACTTTACACACAAAACACAGGAAGAAAAGTCATAACCTTTCGTCACTATTTACTAGTAGTTCAGTATAGTAGTTTTTGAGCTTTATAACTGCCTATTTAGCCAAACACATTCCTGCCAATCTAATTATGTAACTTTAGTGTTGCTTGTTTGGGGTAATTTGATACAGTCATCTCAGTACTTCATTATGCATGTATTACAGGAACTCATAGCACCATAATGATAAAATATGATTTACATCGCAGTCCTAAAGTGTATCGTGTTATGCTTCTATGAAACCCGAGTGCCGTAACGTGAGTGCGTTGCCAAAGGCTTCATTTGCTACTTGAGTAGTGTGGCTAGCTCTGCCTCAGCTTTCCTGCCAAGTTAACTGTAGCCAAAGTTGGCTAGGTTGAGAACCAATGAAGGTATATCTCTTGTATATCTCTCCACCTTTGAGAACATACCTTGTGAAAGGAATCAGCATCCAACGTTACACTGGTTCGCCCCAGTGTTAGCTTTTTGAGAGGCTGTCTTCATTACATGTATTACGTTGCTGTCGGTGTCATCATTGCTGTTGTCCGTGTCAGTGCTCCACCTTCCCTGCAAGTAATGGAACATCCATTCATTAAATCTCGTGAGTACTTAAATATGTCCATGAGATATAGAATATGTACCTTAGAATAGCAGTCATGTTCACATAAATAAGAAGGCAAGTCAAATCACTTGTGCCAGCGGGTGCCTTCACATTTGGCAACATGCAAATTAAATATTGGGTACAAGTCAAATTCAAGGGTGCTCCCTGTTTTAAGAGTTATAATTACGTGAAGAGCTGCTTCTCTCTAACACTAAATTACTCCATAGAATGAAGCTTCTTTTAGAGCAGTAATTGAGTCAGGTTATTTGTTTACAAAAGTCTGGCCAGTAAGGGGTGATTAAGATTCCATGCACGGTGACCGTCTCTCGCTTAGCGTCTGCAGTACCTGAAAAGACAATATTTCTTCCTGGAGTATTAATCTCCTCTCGCCACTGATCACCTGTAGTTAGAACAGGCCCAAAGAGGAAGTGATGGACCGAAGAGTTCTTGGCTGTCAGTGCCTGGGCAAGGTGCCACTACGGTCACTATTGTTTTGACAGGAGTGGAACACCGTCTCATGTTGTGAACAATATTGCTTGCCTCACTATGCCAGCTGTCTGAGAGAGAGAGAGAGAGGAGCCACAGGGCATTACCAAATGAAAATCGTGACACACCAGTGTAGACGTGTTTGCTGTGGATGTAGAGATGAGCCTCGAACGTGGATTGAACATTCTTAAGGATGAAAAGTCGGGCAAGTCTTAGCAGAGGCCAGGGGCATTTCTGGGTGGGTACTACAAGACAGAATGCAGGACCACTGTTTCTTACAGCTGAATAGAACCACTGTGTTTTCAGCACAGCTTTGTGTGGAAACCATTGCAGCTTTTTTTACATACCAGCTACATAAATATAGCTTCTGTGCACATGTTATGCCATGTGAAACTGTAGTTTTGTAGTGTATTTCTGTCGTTCTTGAATTTTTTGTTTTCACGTCTTAGAAGCAGTTCTGTGTAGCTCTGTTTGTCTTGCTGATTTTGCTCTCAGAAATGTTTTTGATATTCTCAGCCTGCTCGAGAACAGTCAAGTGTTACTTCTACTTCAGATGTGTGAGATTTCTCTGCTTCAGGTTTTGTGATGTGGGACACTTGGCACCAGAATGCATTTTACAAGGAGCCAGTTTGCTTGGTCTGTAAGACCACACCAGTATTGCATGACTAGGACCGAGTCGTGTCCTGGACGGCAGTCTGTGCAAGTGACTCAGTGTCTGTGCGCGTGTTTATAAACAGTCGTGTTAGTATTTTGGAGGAAAGATTAGCAGCCATGTAGTAAAGTCTCCAGTTTCTCTGCAGAGAGTGTTAGATGTCAGTAGGGATCGGCAGTTTGACGATGCTTTATAGATGTTACAATAAAATGTCATAGTACAGTTTTCTGAGCATATCATTGATATCAGTGTTTAAAAGAACACTGACTGACTACATGTTACAAAGTGAGTAAAACACTGAATACATTTTTTGTGGTTGTAGGTTTATAATCATTATGATAGGAGTTTTTATATGTGGCTGTGCAAGTTTTGTTTTCTCTGTTTCAACTTCTTAAATCCAACGAAATCAAAATATCATGTTGAATATTGTGTATCGTGAGAATATCTTGAAATGTCATGATGCAGTGTTTTTGCCATATCACTCACCCTTAGGTGTAAGCCCAATTAAATGCACCTCCTAGTACTGTTACTATTACTTGTCCTTTACAACTGTATTCTACTCATGTATGATTCAGCATTAAGTGTCAGAGTCTAACCAGTGCTACTTTTTTACTCTTCACTCTTTTCTTTGTTTCCCCAGCACAGTTAAGACAGAAACACCCATTAATCTGTCATCCTGTTTCTATTTAGTGGTTATTCTTGTTATCTGAATTAAAAAAGCACATAATTTCTGATTGTGCATAATAGGCTCTTTAGAGTGTAGAGTATATCTTGAAACTAGAGACGCCACGTCAATTTTGGGCAAATATGCTGGCTTGGATATCTGAGAGAGGGGAAAAAACAGAATCTGATTTAATACTGTGCTAAATCTATTCGGACACGTTCACACTGTGATGTGATGTAGTTAGCGGTGTATTCTTGTTGTGGGGCTGAAGAGTAGGTATTTGCAGAATGATGGACTTGTTTTAGGAGATGTGCTTCATTTTACAGCTTAGTATTGTGTTTTTTTTTTAAATATTGCGAATTGTAAGCAATTTCAATGTGAGTATCATACCATCACTACATTGTTATTTACTGCTTCTAACTCCTCCAGTGATGCCACAGCCATCCGTGGCCAGGAATCCAGTTATAATTGACTTTGATCTCTCGGGGGGGATGGGCAGGATGTTCCTCCCTCCCTCTCTCTCAATCACTCAGTGTGATGCTAGCCAATGCGAGAGCGTCTGTTAGCTGACATAAAAGAACTGGCAGTTAGAGGTCACCTCAGGCATGTTGAGCTGTCCAATCATGTTGCATTAGCAGCAGTTTCAGAGAAAGCATGTGTTAGCTTTCACCCTTCCAGCTTTTTAGCATTGTGTGGTTAGGGGCAGATATATCTAGTAAGTGAAATTGGTTATCACAAAATTATGGAGTAAAGTGATTTAAAACAATTAAATTAATGCATCTTTTATTTAGTCTATTATACTGTTATTCAGCCTTATCGCTGCGCAAAATTAAAATAGAACGAATAACGAATAGAATATACAGCTTTGACATCAGGTGTGGCTTTAAAATGTACTCGAATGAAGGTCCTTATTCTACAGTTTTTAACAGCATTTTGAGTTTCTTTAACAGTTCTAGCAACTTCAGCATCAAATATGACCTAGAAATACAATTACACGCGCTCTTTAGTGTTCGACTGCCGTGAACAAACCTCATTTTTATTCCTCGTATTACGAGATCATGTCTGCTCTTGTCTACATTTGCCCTCATGGTACTTGTCTCATTACTATACAGCGTTTTACTTACCTGCAGAAACTCATAACGGTGTGAAATATTATGACTTGGACTTAATCTTGCTTTCATTATCCTCCACCTGGTGTACAGACCTTGTCTGTGGTTTCAGGGTCAATCAGGCCGTCCAAAGGGGCATCAGAACCCTCTTTTGTAATTATAGGCAGCTGGTGGAGAGCTGTAGACTTTAAAGGAGAGTTCTAGGGAAGGGCCCTTGTATCCAGGTTGCTTTTGAAGTGCACTCTATGCGAGGAGTGGAGAATCGATGCTCTAATGTAATATAGCGCAGGTAGCCTTTCATTTCCACGAAAGAGAATAATCTTGTGAAGACCACTACACAGCTGGGGTTGTCAGCTGCGCTCGATGTAATTAGTAGACACTCAGAGTTTCCTATACCTTTCCATATTGAGAGAAAAAGAATTTTTATTTTGAGTACATAAATGAGAATACAGTTGTTTTCTGCATAAGTCATATACTTGCTTTTATAGAAGCAATCACTTTTATAACTTCCTTTTTTTCATGTATAGTTATACTATTCATGAAACATTTGATATTTATTGCACTTATAGCTGAAACTGCATCACTACTGAAGTTCTTTGGGTGGAAAAAAGTCATTATTAATGCTTTGTCTTATTGCAGTGAAGTTCTTGTACATACAAACCTAACCTCACTACTACTCCTCCATCCTTTCTTCTAGGAGCCAAGATATAAAGAGCCTGTCGATTGTTTTGACAGTGGTGTTGATGGACTCACTGCTGACACCAGCTCTCCCTCTCAGGTTTCCAGTCTACTGTGGCACCCAAAGGGTCAATCTCGGGGCCGCTCACAGTCTCAGGCGCTGCCCTGCCGGAGCGATTCTGCTGGTGCTCTCCACCTGGACACGGATGCTCTGAGGCAGAACATCTATGAGAACTTCATGAGGGAGCTGGAGGCAGGTCACACGGTGGCAGGAAGTGGAGGAGAGGAACGAGAGGATAACTCTGTAGAGGAGACTGAGAGTAGTAGCCAGGAGACACTCGGCTCTCTTGAGCAGCTGGATTTGTTGTTCGAGAAAGAGCAGGGTGTGGTCAGACGAGCTGGATGGTTGTCGTTCAAGCCGTTGCTCACCCTGCACAAGGACCGCAAGCTGGAACTAGTGGCCCGACGCAAGTGGAAGCAATTCTGGGTAACTCTCAAAGGTAAAAACAAGAAATTAAAACATGCAAATAAATAAATAAATAAATAAATAAAATGTGTGTGTGTGTATACAATACAGATGCTCAAACACAAACTAGTGAAAAGCAACAAAGTTGGCACACTGTTGCATCCAGTACCAATTCAATTTAAATCACAGTTCAGTTCTCACTGTGATTTGACATTTTGAGTGAAAATGGCCTTCGTTTTGCTCAAAATGTCAAATTGTTGTGGAGAAAATTAAATATTTTTGATGCTTTCATTCTTTATCTCATCAAAAGAATGCAAAATTCATTCTTGATATTGATCTTTAAAGGGAAATTACACACACACCTTTTAAAATTTTCTGCATAGTTCAGTTACTGAGATGTCAACAGGGTCATTCAGAGTGTTTTGATGTGAAATGGTTAATTGTAGACAAACTTACAGACTTTGATTTCTTTACAGTGGTTAGAAGAACCAGGGATGGAAACTTTTTTTTTTTGTGTATTTAATTACACTTATTTACTATGCAAAACCAGCAGTGTAGTCAGTTATATGTAATGTTGAAATGGTAAAATTCAAGTTAAATTTGGGGAAAAGAGTGTTTTTTGGCTTTTGGTGCCCTGCGTGTGTTTCAAATGTGCCTTAAAATACGTTCTAGGCCAAAAGGTCTGTAGTGTAAAGCAGTGTGTCAAGTATCACAAAGCATGTTCATAACTATTTCTTGTGCGATAACTTTTAAAGGCATGAAACAATTAAGGCATCTGGTTAATATCACAACCACTTTGGACAATTCTAATTTGTTTTATTTTGATCTACACCTTTAACCACTCTGAATGACTTTGTTTACATCTCAACACATTCATTATTTAAAAAATTGAAAGATCAGTGGAATTCACTCTTAACAATAGAGTTGCATTTAGCTGGGCACCGTGGAAGCGTCTCCACTGTCCCATTCATTTTATAAGGCCACATTACAATGTCCTTCAAAATGTTAGCAAATGTGACTTAATTACCTGAGCACACTTTAATACCCCTCTCTTTCTTCAGGCTGTACACTCTTGTTTTATGAGACCTATGGAAAGAGTTCTCCAGAGCAAGAAATGTTACCAAGCTACGCTTTGCTGGCTGAGGACGGCATAGTTCAGGCTGTTCCCGAACATCCGAAGAAGGAGAACGTGTTCTGCCTCAGCAATGCCTATGGCGATGTCTACCTCTTTCAGGTCAGTCAACAGCATGAAAATGAGAATTATACCAAAAATAGGCACCTGAGTGAAGAAAGGTAACTGCGTTTGGAGTGGTTTGATATCAATGTTTAAAAAGCCTTGGTCTCTTTACTGAAGTAGAGGCAAAACAACTGGCAATGTGAGGTTGATAAAAAATGCATTATACCACAGGTCTTCAAACCAGTCCTAGAGGACCAACAGCCAGTACTCATTTTTTGTTCTGTTTCAGCTCAGAATATACCTCAGCAAGGTAACCAAGGCCCCAATAACTTGGAAAAAGAGGTGGTCAAGCAGTGTATAGTATACATCCATAGTAGACCATATGTGAAGAGCTAATGGTGTATTAAGGATTCTTTGCTTTAAGTTTGCAGTATGACAATATCCTTATTGTGATAAATTCCAGTCATGTTATGTCACAACATGCTTTTCTGAACATGTTATGGATATCTTCAGTACTTGAGGAACACTAACCAACTGCATGTTTCACTACAAAGAGCATAATAAGTCTTGTTTAACTGGATTTAGAACCGTGCAAAATGGTAACTTTACAGGAGAAGGAAAAAATAACTTTACTCAATGAAAGTCAATGGAACCAGAATATTTTCCAAGTCATTTTGGACCATCCCTTTTAGTCCATTCATCGTGAGATTTTCATACACTGTAAAGATTAACAGGTATTTTCAAATTATGTCAAAAATGGAAAATGAAGATATGAGGTTTTCTTCCTACAACAGCAATATGTCAGTCTTAAAGGCGCGGTAATACAAACAGTCTGTTTAAATCTGTAGGACATTGAATAATGGTCCTGTAAAAGAGAATTACAACTGTTTTTGATACATTAAACCACACAAATGTTGTAAGTGGTCCTTGGATAGGCCCTTTAACTAGCCATTCTAGCTTTACACACACTACAAAGTCCTGCGTTACATGCATGAATACATCTGTCTAGTAGTATGCTGAACATTTGGACTGTGTCCACACAGAACAAGCAGTCCACTCGCTGTCGTGAAAAGCCCTGTTCACGCTCCAGTCCAGCAATACGGAGCAGAAGTTATTTTAAGTGTGGATTTTTTCCCTCTCCCTCCCTGTAGAAGCCACAGCTTGTTCATGCACTCAAGCTGGTTCGTTTTGATAACATTTTCCTGCTTAGTCAGCCAGACGATTTCTAGTGACGTGTCTCAGACCACACTCCTGCAGGGCTTTAGAGGAAAGTGGAAATGATTCAAGAAACAGTTTATCACCGCCTGATTCTCTGCTCAGTTTCAAGGACATGCCACACTACACTGCACATACTCACATTGTTTGGTCAAATGGAGATATGGTGTAATCATTCAGTGATTCAGGGCCGTTGTTTATTTTGTTGCCCCTGCGGTCATTGTTGCCTTTGATTGTGAATACCATAAATGCAATGTTACATATGGCTAACTGTTCCAGATCTTTGCCAATTGTCCATTCTTTCTGTTTGCTTCCTTCAGGCTTCCAGTCAAACAGACCTGGAGAACTGGGTAACTGCTATCCACTCGGCCAGTGCGTCTCTGTTCGCTAAGCGCCATGGCAAAGAGGACACGCTGCGTTTGCTCCGTGGACAGATCCGGGGTCTGTTGCAGAAGATTGACATGGATGGTAAAATGAAGAAGATGGCTGAGCTCCAGCTGTCTATTGTCAGTGATGCCAAAAACAGGAAGGCCATTGAAAACCAGGTGAGAAGTTGGTGTTTGCACTTATTTTTATCAGATGGAATGGGTCACTGGCTTTGATGTGTGTCATGCAGGTGTTTTGCTTTGTCTCTGGTCAGTTGACTGGCTTAGAAGCGGGATAGTGTTTACATTCGTCTTAGCTTGTTTACTCTGTGATCGATCTTGGCTGTACCTTTTGTTGGATTTACTGGTGAGTCTTCCCTTCTGTTGATCTCTTAGTTAATAGATATCTTGACTCACATATCAATTATGTGAGTGTGGTCTAGTTTGAACACATTCCTAACTAAATTAGCTTGAATAAAAAAAAAAAGCAATTTGAATGCAGCTTGTTGTGAGGGACCTCGCTTCAGACAGCTTAACCCATGTCCTCGTCATCTGCCCTTTTAGAACCTTTTCTGTATATATTTCATATAGCATGAGCACTAGTATGAGGTCCTTGGAAATATTTTATATGCATATATAAACTCCTGCACTTTGGCTATCACTTTCTGTAGAATGTCTCTTATAGCTATGAATCAGATTAGACCCTTAATTAGTCTACATTTTCATCAGACAAACTTTAGATGTTTTTGCTTTTTGTCAGATCTGGCAGGCTGAAATATTTTCTCATATCAGTGCTGCTGTTTCCTGTTAACAGTCACAGTTATTCACTATGGGAACTAAGGGTCAGAAAGGGGTCAGAGGGCAGGGAGCTGGTGTCTTTACCCCAGTTATTGGGTGCCAGGCGGTGTATGAGGGATTTGGAAAAGGGTGAGAGGTTAGCATAGTCCAAGAGACTCGACCTCTTTGAAGTCCTGTTTCTTTAAATTAGTGCCAGCTGGATGTTTTTTCTGAAGTCTTTTTCTTTGTCCTCCCCAAATTGAGTCATAATTATCTTGCATTTAATACAGTTAAATATCTGGCTGTTAAGTGTGTCTGTACCAGAGCCAAATTAAAGTGGATATCTGCACATAAAAGGCACTAGAGATGTGACTGAGCAGCACCACATTGGTTTCAGATAGGCCCATTGTGTAGTGAACTGCTTTTGTTTGAGGGGGGACATCAGAACCCAGAGTGCCATGATGGCATCAAATTACTGGAGTTAGATTTTACTCATTCAGAGGAAGTCATCTTTTGTATTTAGGTTTCATTTGGCATGTAATTACTACAGCTATGAAAATGGTTCAGAGTTATTTATTTTTAAAGTTTAATTTGTGAACTCGTCATTTTTATCCTGTTTTCCTTCCATGATGTATTTCTGAGTGAGAGTATTAGAGAGGATTTCTGAGCTAGAGAATTTTTTCTCGATGATGGGTGGGGGTAGTGAAAGAGGAAGGTGATGTGTGTGTGTGTGTGTGTGTGTGTGTGTGTGTGTGTGTGTGTGTGTGTGTGTTTGTGTGTGTATTTTTCCCTGCCTGCTTGTGCTCGGTGATGTAATCAAACTTTATTAGACATGGTAGAGGCAAGGCAAAAGTCTCAAATTTGATTGATTGAAAACAAGAAGATATATGATTTGACATATGACAGAAGATATGATAGATGGTATGATATATGAAATTATATGATGGATTGTGTTTAATATATGTTTAATAGGACCTGTACTTGGTGTTGAAAATGGTCAGTTTTTCTTTCAGGTTTGATACTATTATTGATTCTTAGGTCAAGATTTGGTTTCGTTTTTGATATTTTATTTGTTAATGTCTACATTTTTTTTGCAAAACTCTAAGTACACACTGTGTATATTATATCAGGTAAATACACCAAACTTGTTGGTTCAAACCAACAGAAAATTAATATATTGCTGTTGTCAGAACAAAATCTTGTAACTCCAAAATGATAACCTTTATAGGAGAAGGAAACAAACAAACTTTTTAATGTAAGTCAATGGAACCAGGCTTTCTCCCCCAAGTCATTCTGGGCCGTTTCTTTTGGTCCATTCCTCATGAAATTTACACACAATGTAAAAGGCAACGGGCATTTTCAAGTTATGCCTAGACGTGAAAAATAAAATAAAATAAAAAAATGAAGATACAGGTTTGGTTCTAACCATGTCCAAGTGCCATGTTTTTTTTTCTTTCTCATGTTTGGCGGTTCCCACGAAAAAAAAAGACATGAGAGAACTTCAGAAGAGGCCAAGAGCCATATTGATGATGGTTTTATAACTTTCTTAACATGCATTTAGATGTTAATATGCTGTTAAAGTATTTGAGCCACATCAGGGAACATTTGGAGCATAAAGCACATCCAGCAGTGAAGTCTATGAACGCTGATGGTGAGGGTGCTGAAGATTCCACAGGCTGACCCTATAATGCCAGATCTCTGTCCAGCCCTTTCCACTCGGTTTAATGGCTCCTTTGTGACGTGAGCGAGTGTGAGCTAATAGGATTTAAAGTACCATACGGCTTGAATTAATCTTAATGAAGCCTATCTCCTCTAAACCGGTGGGCCTGGGCTCAATCAGTCCTTCTGATACCATTGCCAAGCACCAGTTGACAAGCAAAAGCAGCGCCTATGTCACAAATGCTCTGTTGATTAGTCAGAGGTTTTGTCATCTTATTAACAAAAAGAGACAAAATGTGATAGTTCACCAAAGAACTATCCATTAAAAGGATAGTATATGGATAAAAGGATAGTAAATTAATTTTTTCCCCATGGCATCATGTAAAGAACCCTTTCTGGCACATTTCTAAGAGCGTAAATAAAACTAATTTTTTCCCATTGCCTCAGTAATAGGAGCTACTAACTTTTGCAATTTACAAAACTGTCATTTATTTATATTAAATAAATGAAGTGGATTTATATTTGCATTAGCGGGAAGACATAACAGCCTGCTGCTTTATCTGGAGATTCATCTTTATCTGCAGACTTCATAAAACAATAATGGTTCTCATTGCCTGCCTTTCTCAGTGAAAATAATAATGTTCTCAGAGCTGACTATAAAATGCTCTAGCAAATTTTTTTCCTGCAGACTGTGGTTTTTTTTTTTGAGGGGGGTGTAGCATGCTAGGGTGTTGCATACCTTTCCCTCTGCCCCCATGCATTTTATTACAGAGGATAATAGCAATGTAGGTTTAACCCTTTAAGTGGCCAGGGCTCACTGGCAGGCCCAGTGTTTTATTACACACTTCTGTAACTAAGAATACCTCAACCAGTTTGCATTGAAGTCCCTGTAGTTACTGAATAATAAGCTTTAGTATGTAATAAGCCTGGGATTTTAAGGGGTTGATGGCAGATCCTCACCCTGCCCCCCCTCAGCGTCAGTACCAGTAACCCCTGTGGCCTCCCCTCACTGAGCCCAAGCACGACCTTCTCACATCTGAGAGCAATTACAGCTGTGCTGATACACCTTTCTGTCCTCAATTCTTTATCTCTCTCCTCACTCACACACTCTTGAACATAACAGTATCTGGGGAAAAGGCTGGCTTTCAGTATTCCTCTCAGAGAAATTCCTCTGTTAAAGGGACATTCTGGCCAGAATGAAAAATGTAACCATTTATACTTTTGTAAACGTGCTTCTTTGCATCCTACTTTGGTATTGGGCTATTGTCTAAAAAGAGATTTTCTAGTTTGAAGACTGGATAAACATCCTGGTGATGCATCTTGAAGGTTGTTGGAACTTTAAAAAAAAACAAACTGCAAAATGCTTGGGTGAAGGCTGTTTTATAGTTTTTATTTTTTTGTTAGCTGTGGAATTCAAAAGGAAGCTGAACAGCAAACATTACTGCTGAGAAGCCATGAAACTTGTCTTTAAACCACCATCAAAGTGGAGGGATGAACTGAGACTGACATGAAAGAAATGACTTGTCAGTTGAGGTCATTATAATCAGTATCAAGTTATACTGTCAATAGGGATAATGCGGACAATTCTGTGGGTTAAAAGGCTCTGATTCTCTTGCTCTTCTTGTTTATTTACAGATCCAGCAGTGGGATCAGAATCTGGAGAGGTTCAACATTGACCTGTTCCGCATGCGCTGTTACCTGGCCAGCCTGCAGGGTGGGGAGCTGCCCAACCCAAAAAGCCTCCTGGCCACAGCCAGCCGTCCATCTAAGGCTGCTCTGGGTCGTCTGGGAATGTTCTCAGTATCTTCTTTCCATGCACTGGTAGGCGTCTCCAAAACATGAGCAATCCTGTGTCACACCATTTATGTCACATTTAGGCTTGACGCTCCTAAACATCTGCAAGCATGTTTTCGGGCAGCTAATCAACCTCTTTGTTTCTCTTCGCCTCTCAGATCTGTTCTAGAGATGAAGCTACGCTGAGAAAGCGTTCCTTATCTCTGTCCCAGCGCAGTCGGCGAAGGAAAGGAGTCTTCTCCTCACTCAAAGGCCTGGACAGCCTCACCATACGCAGCCATGAGAAAAGACCCTCAGCTTCACAGGTAACACAAACAACTCAACACTGAGTGTTTAACATGTGCAAGAAATCATGCAGCACATGCACATTGGTCCCTTGTTAACTATAGTTTTTCCTTCTCACTTTAATTAGTTTAATATGTATACTAGATCCAAACAGGTTCTTCATGTGTTTTTACAATGTTTCTATGCATGTGGAGTTAAGTTCTGTTTTTATGTGCACTGTTGCTGGGGAATTTCCTCATGCAGGTGCAAATAATCACCTTTTGTAAATCCTGTCAGCCTGGTAATTATTACCTAGAGAGAGTCATTATTTATTGATGGTGTTCAATTTCCTATCTCCGCCTTTTCTGAGAGAAACACATGCTGGTCTGTTTGTTCTGTTTTTGGCTGTAGGAAATGTGTATTTAAAAAGATTTAATGCTTGGAGAGTTCGATTCTGTACGAGTAGTTTTAATGCCCAGTACTCTGTGCTTTACATTCTCTTTCAGTCTGAATAGTTTTTTATTGACTGCCTTGCCTGATCAAATTAGACAATAGAGTGGGGGTGTACCTATTGAGAAACTAACTAAACTAAACTTGTTTCATGCACATTAAATTTGTAACTATAAACATGGATGTGTTGCTGAGGTCCTGCTGATTAGGGTTCACTCTTTTCTTGTGATGCTCACCAAAGCAACTTGAGTGCAAACAGCTCCCCCTTGTGGCAGATTTTTAGACTGCTGAATAAGGCTTTATGATGACCTGTGGTTTATCATTCAAATAGATCAATCGATTAATTGAACATAAATTTAAATGTTTTCTTTTTTTGATTGCACAGTCATGGCAACTTTGCAGTAGAGCACCTCATTACTCGTAAAGTTGGTAAAAGGGCATCTTTTTCTCTTTTACTTTATCTCTTGTTACAAGGATTGCATTGACATTACCTACTGCTCTCAGACTGGTCTTTCTCAGGTAAGAATAAAAACAGCTAGTTTTATGTATGCAGCTATAGTAACCCAGGTGCCAGCTTGCTTTTTTTCTATGCTCACTGTAGCACATTGTCCCTGCCTGAAACCTTTTCCCCATGCACGTGCTATGTAACTATCCCAGGTGGCCTTAACTCTGACAAAATGGCTCCCATCACTGTTTGGGGAGTGTCCCTGTCCCTCCCTGACATGTGTCGGGTAATGGGAGATCCAGCCGGCTTGGCTAATGAGTCCCAAATTCATTTCACACTGCAGAAGGCAGAGGTGAGAGAGACAGGGAGAGAAAGGAGGGGGAGAAATGCGTTATAAATTATTAAAAGCCATATGTGGTAAATTGCAGCCTGCTGTATGCTGCCCTGCAGCGACAAACAGATGGTTTGTGTAAGAGACCTGCGCTAGGCGCTAAATATTAAACAGGCCGACCTTTATATGGAGGCCTTTTTGCATCAGCCCTCAAGTCAAGGTGTCTCTTTTTTCCCCCACTCTCTTTTGTGCTGTCAGAAAGTATCAAAAGGCTGTTTAATTTCTCACAGAGGGGCTGAGGAACGTCCTCCCGAGCAATATCTTGAAATCTCTATTCTCTTTTTCAGCGGGAATCCAGAAGTGTGTGAAAGGAAATGGTGGTGGCTCATTGGAAAGGTGGAAAGGCCCATTACTTTTTCAGTAACCTCTCAGTTGTCACCATTACCGTAGTTTATTCATATCCCCGTTAGCACATAAAGCAACGTCACCCTTTATCCCGCCCCCCCCTTATAAAATGCATGGACTTGTCACAGAAAGCATTACTCATGGGTGTATTTGTGCCTCAGTGCCAGTTAGAACAGGTCAAGCTTCAGCATCTGATCCTGCCATGTCTTGTCCTCTGTGCCTTTCTCCTGTGAACTGTTCCTCTATTTTGCATGAGGCCTACTCCTTCCTTTATGAAGATCTTCAATATGGAACTATAGCTTTTATTGTACACAATCTTTATCGTCTTTTTACATCTCTGTATATATTTACAAATTCACAGTTCTGCTCAATTTTGACTATTTTGCAAGTCTTGTGCTATTGGGAGGGACTTCAGTTCACACAGGGATGGGTGTTAATGTAATACCAAAGGGCCCAGATGGAAAACTAGATTTTTCTTGCTTTGTTTTTTGAAGAATAAATTTGATGTTTGATGTTGTCCATTTTGAGTTTACTGGTTTTATGATTCATATATGAATGCCTTTAGATATATCCACCCATCTGCAGCAGTTTAGCTCCACCCATTCATGCTGAAGTTACAAGGAGTGTTTCAGCCCAGACTGCTTTTTGAATAAGGCCCAATACAGCACAGTCAGTCAGAACAGAGGTCATGTACATAGATCAGTCTTAGAGGCACAGCAACAAAATCAGCCTGTTTAATTCTACAGGATGAAGAAAGGTTGAAAAATGATGTAAAATGAATTATGGCTGTTTTTGATTCATAAAGCAACACATGTCATAAGTGGACCTCAAGAGGGAAAAAAAGTATGATATGGACCCTTTAACCTAAATGTCCAAACATTGACTGATGTTATAGTTTTTTTCTACCTTAACTGTCTTAATGTAATGCATCACCATCATGACATTTTACACAGGATTAATATAACCTGGGGTTATTTCTGTGGTTTGTAAACAGATAAAAGTTTCTATTGAGATGTAAAGAGAGAATCTTTACAGTTGTTGGGGTGTGCAATGTGTAGAAATGTCTGGCACTTGCAGAGAAACACCGGAAATCATTACATTACCCCTCCTCCCCATGTAAAAGTAATCCCATCCAAATAGGACCTATGTCTGTAACTGATTCTTATATTTTATCCTATATGTATATATTTTTATTACGGTACCAGGGGTTCAAATGTAAATAAAAACTTTCATGATACAAGCTGTTCAACCTATTTCTTTGTGCATGACTAAGATCTGAATCCGAATCTGCTCTACCCAGTTTGCCTGCTCTTCCAGCTAAGTTTCCGCACTCCCACACTGCTTATTACTTCTAGTCAAGCCTCAAGGCTTCTGCTTGTCATTGAAATAGTATAAAAGCAGGAGGCTCACTGTGCCCAGTTTGTAATTATGGACAAAATGCTGGTTTGTCTGCAGCAGTGTTTGCGTTGCTATTGGCCACCTCTGTCTGACAGAGGGTGACTAAGAGTTTTATGAGACTCAGTGTTGATGTATTTTTTCCCTTCCTCTTTCAGATCTTTGACTGTGATGGAGAACAACTTGGCTATCTTCCTCCTTCTAGCAGTGAGGTAAAATATTGCCAATTCTCCATCCTTACTTTTACATTTTGCTGTTGTCTGTAGTTTGTTCATGATGTAACTGGGATGTAACTGCCTTCAGACACAAGTTTTGATTTCCATAATTAACACTTGTGTGGAAAGCTATGGTTTGGTTTCTGTAAGCTGAGGGAGACATTTTTGGTCCGCTTTGGTGCAGTGGCTCAGTACATCTGCTCTGATGTCTAACTGCACTGTTTCTCTGGGTACAAAGATCTGCATTCATGTGGAGTCTTCCAAGGCTTCCATGGTCCAACGTGTTCAGTTTTATTCAGTTAATGGTTAAATCTGACCATAAAAATTGGTGCACAAAGATTCCCTTCATAGGACCACATTTCAGAGATTTTCATTTCCTGTGTTTGATTCATCCGGCCTTATGTATGACGGCACATAGTCTAAAGCTATATTTTCTGTCAAAGCCTCTTTAAGGCTATGTAAAATGTAGTAGTAATAATAATAATAATAATAATAATAATAATAATGATTTCATTTTACTGAAATGAGGTTTACCAGATTCTTATTAGGATCAAGCAGTGTAATATGTACTTATATATAAGCTGCAGTCTTTTTAGGTATTTTATTTAATTATTTATTTAATTAATTATTTATTTATTAATTATTTTGCCGTTACCCTTCACACAGTGTGGTCTTGTTGCTAAGAGGCGTTGCTAATGTTGTGTTTCTTTATGGCGGTTGCCTCATACGAATCTATTCTGCTTTGTTTCCTTCTTTAAAAATAGTGCATGGAGGTTAGCTGCTATAAATGATCACCGTTTTGGAAAGGAAAGTCTGAAGTAAGAGTTTGGGTTCACACAGACTTAAACAGCGTCTGCAAGGCAGCTGGCTACTCGTGGAAGGTTGACGGTTGGAGCACTGGGCAGTATGGAATGAATGAATGTACAGTCATGCTGGTCATGAGAGCGTGAAATATACTGCATGAAGAAGTTATAGAATTACATGGAGGCTCAAATATCAATATTTAGTTAATTACTATGGTGACTGCTGCTTGCTCTGTGTTGCAGAAGGGCCTTTAGAGGCATGGTACGCAAAGCTGTGCCACACACTCTGACCCCCCTCGCCAAAGGACATTTGTTGCTGTTATTGTTGCTGTTTGCTGATTTAAGGATTATGTGTGTTTTTGTGTTATTGTGTTGGGGTGTGGCTTGAGTATCTGTAATGAAGAGAGGATACATGGCTAGAAGTGACCTTCTCTGCAATTCCAGCTGTTTTTCAATGACCTTTTTTTGCCAAGACGCTGCATTATTCTTCTCCCATGTATTTAGCCCTGTAGTAGACTAGCAGACTCACAGTATACATTTTTTTAACATTTATCAAACACCACTGTATCCAGTGACAGTGATGGTTTAGTCATATTACAGATGTAGGCAGCTGTGTTAGGAGTCTTGCCCAAGGATTCTCATTGGTATAGCATGGTGTTCTTGCCCATGTAGAGAATCGAACCCCAGCTTTCTACAGGTGTTATTTACTACACTGTACCAACTGCCTAGAAGGCACTGAGCCCTTGCATGTCGGAAAGCAGTAGTTTATTTATTTTGATGATTCCCACCTCCTCTTCTACTGACATTGCTCAGTACTTTCTTCAGAAGTAACTTGTTTGGTCTCACTGAAAATGACCATCAGTCCAGTAACTGAAATGACAGCATGAACCACACTGCTAAGCTCACAGACCAGAGTTGTCCTGCTGGCTAGTGACACATACTTACCAGAACATTGAGTCCCTTTACCTTGGCATAGGTTTGAGGTAACGTCTTGAAAGTGAAATGAAAGCTTTGCTGTGTGAAGCTGACTTTCCAGCCGCTATGGTCAGAAATGACATGTTGTTTTCTCTGGGTGGTGACGGAGGATAGGTGTGACTTTCCAACACCAAAGATATCAAAGCAAATTAATCGACCACAGTGTGTTTCATTTTGACTGACGCATCGTTAGACAGCCACAGTGATGAACGTCATTAGGCGCTCTCTAAGAGTCATGTTGTGTGTCTTTCTAAGTAGTTTTGTTTTGGATACACATGAATCATCATTAAACACATAATTTGGCCACTGGTTGTAAAACGCTTGAATCCTCTTCTGAAAGGATTTCTGCTTTTAGATGTTGGTGTTCAGATACTAGGATTTAGGTTTTGTTTCCAATTGATGAAAACATTGAATGTTATGTTTATTTTTCAGTTTTCTGTTTATTTTGTACTTTTAAAATTTGTTATTGTCCCACTTATGTGATTTGACAAGAACTAGCCAAAGCTCCTGGTTTCCTCAGCCAGTTCTGATTCGGAAGGCTCGCTGCATGGGTGCAGATGTTATGTAGGCCCACAGACTTAAACGATGCTAATTTCCAAGCAATCATTTTCAAGCTACACGATCATTATAATCAAAATTATCCATAACGACCTCAGACCATGACGTGACATAATTTCTAAACAGCTGGATTCATAGCAGCTTGATGCATGGGTTGAGTCTCTGCCAGATTTTGCATTTGCTCTGATGAAATCTATTGATTTTTTTTTTTTCCATCCTTTGCTCTCTCCTGTACAGAGGCTGGATGGTTTAGCTGATGTCTACTCCATAGCACCCCCTGAAGGCCACTGGAGCAGTGGTTTGGACACCACAGCCTGTGTGTACATGCCGGACTACCAGGCAGTTACAGTGCCTCTGAAAGGCCAACACACAGTCATGGATTTTCTCACTATGGCCTGCAAGGTAGGACAGTAAAGAGCTCTTTCATAATTCATCGTTTAAAAGCTGCAGCTTTGATTAAAGTCTTTTTGTGAGGAGACATTGAGGAAGATGGCAGACGCTAATGGGATTTTGATTATTCCAGAGATGATGTGGCTTTACAGGAAAGCTTCCCGGGAGATTTTTAAAACCTCATCTCCCTGATGTATAAAGAGTAGTAATCTCATTTAATGCAGAGTCAAAAGAGCAGCTCTTTAATAGCCTAGCTTAGCCATGCAGCTACATTCTGTGGGACTGTACTGTAAAGAACAGAGGTCTATGCCAAAGTGGTGATTACAAACAAACATGTCTGTGACCTCAGATATACTAAAATACATTGAAAATGGTTCCACTATTGTATTAAAAACATTCTTATGATACTTGTAAAGAGAAACGGAAAAAGAAGGGAGAAATAAGAAAAAAATCCCCTTTAGTGTACAATTAAAATGGCTTGTGTGTATTAAAGCTGAATTCCTTTATGTTTTGGCTTTTTTTATTATTATCCCTATATAATTCAGTGTTTGAGATGTAACCAAAGTCACTGAGAGTGATAATTATGTGAAATGGTTTATTGTGGAAAATCTTACTGACTCAGCTTTCTTTATAGTGGTGGTGATGGGAGCCTTGATGTCTATAACACAAATAAAGCCATTTTATTTAATGTCCAAAATGACCACTAAACCTACATGTGTCGTCTGAGTTTAGCTGATAATGGTAAGACAAATAAATGGTAAAAAAAAAAAGTTTTTTGGAGGGACTGTTTTGCATGTTTTCCCCTTGCTGAAAACATTTTTTAGACCCAAAACCTGTGAAACAGTTCAGGCAGTGTGTTTGTAACCATATCATATGATGCCTTTCTGTGATGTAGCTGTTGGAGGCATGAAGCACTTTACTTGTCTAGTCACTCTGAGTGACTTTGTTTACATCTTAGTTGGTTTGGGCAAAAATTGTAAAAATTCTGTGGAATTTGCCTTTTATTTTGCCACATTCTTGGGTCTTATTATGGAAGTGAAATTAATGTTAGAAGTTAGAATTTCTTTTTTTATTTATTGTATCATGGTGCAAAAATCCCAACACGTTGTGCTGTGAAATTGTGTTGTGAAATTTGTTGATCTGAGTCAGTGGGGTGACAGTGTAATGGACACGGGCACCTGGGAATGGTCATTAAAAACCATGACACACAGATACTCACCTTGACAGACTGTTCAGCTGCCCTGTCCTAGAGTTTCTGACAGCAGTGTGACAAACAGCCTTTTTTTACCCAAATTACTGCAGCATGCTCTCATACTTCTCAGACTCTTAGTCTCTTATGTACTCTTTCCTGGTCTGGAGTGTTATGCCACCATCTGACCACCATCAGTACTACACTGAACTACAAGATTTCTGTATCATCTAGTAACTATAATCAACAGAACAGAAGCATCCATTTCAAAGGGAAATATCACAGATGTGAAGCAGGCGTGTGGTGTTAAATATTCTAAATGTGTAGTATCTTAATGAGGCTGTCTCTTTCTCAGATAAGGAGCCTTGATCCCAGTCTACACTGCCTGCGCCTGCGAAGATGTGTTGATGATGGAATGGAGGTTTGCACACCAGCAGGACATGAGCTACTACAGAACTTGGTATGGCCCTGCAAATGGGAAAGCTAAAGTAGGGATGCTTGAAGACATTCTGACAATGCATATGTGCTACAACATTTTTTGATTTGCTATATATTTGATATATTTTGATATAATATATATGTGTGTCTGTATATGTACATATGTATGTGTGTGTGTGTGTGTGTGTGTGTGTGTGTGTGTGTGTGTGTGTGTGTATATATATATATATATATATATACTGCGTGAGTCAAGAGCCACATTTTATTTTTTATTTTATTATCGACTTGTATTTCTGGGGTCACCTCAAACAAATTGTGTATGCTGAGAAAATGCGCAACAATGACCGCCTTCAGCACCGCATCGCGGAGGCTTGTGACAGCATAAAAAAATAAAATTAAATAAAACGGTGTCCTGTGACTTTTGACACATGCACAACAATAACTTACTAACAAGTGGCAAATAAAATATTATTATAATTTTATTATACAAACACAGAACCTGCACTTTCTACTAAATCTCTTTTGCTTGAGCTTTGAGTGAAGAATATCAAACTACTTCATGCTTTTTTTTTTTTGTCATTGGTAACTGTGACTTCTAATTCACACTGAATAGCACAGTCTTAGCCATTGTATCTATGCTAATATTTTTTTATTTATTCATGCATATATTTCCTCTGTGATGTGCAGTGCTAGACTGACAAACATTCTACTTTCTGCAGACATATGATGAGCTGGAGGTCAGCCCTCTGAATGTGTGCACTCTCCACATGACCAGGCCTTCATGCACAGGAGACTTTGGTAAGTGACTCATGCTTGTACAGGATATGCGTGCGTGGTGTATCAGTGGTCTCCTGAGCACTGTGGCTTTTTTTCGCCTGACACCAAGCTTCTCACCTCCTGCTCTTCCACCCCTCAGGGTTTGCTGTCACAGGCCATGTCGACAGCCTCCGAAACAGCCGCATCTTTGTCAGCGAAGTTCTCCCTGATGGGATTGCCTTCAGTGAAGGTATTGCTACAAATGCTATAGAAAAAAGTGACTTGAAATGAAATACTGGGGAGATGGGAAGGCCTGTTTTTATATTATTATTTTAATTAATACTAAGATTCTATGACATGGCTTTATTTTATGAAACTGTGTTTTTACGATAGGGCTACAACTACTACTATAATGTGATTATATTATAATATGACTAATCTACTCTTATGCCTAAAGTCGATATTGCTCACTTTCAACTTTCTGTATGTGTGACAAGCAAGTGAAGTTATATGGCTGATTCACACAGGATGTGTTCTGAAGTGTTTTAAAAAGTCCATTGTAATTAGTGTATTCAGATGGAAAAACGTGGAAAAGCGTTGGAAAGCGTGAGCCCTTCCAACATGCCACATTTTTATGCACACAGCCCATTTCTTATGTGTGCAAGTGATCACACTCTATAGAGATTCAGTCAGATCACAAGCTCCCACTTCCTGTAGCATTCAACACTATGTTCAAAATAACGGTGGTCAGCCGGAGTATTTATATATTTCTAAATCAGGGCTGTCTAAATAGGGATGTTTAATATGGCCTGCCACTAAGTTACTGTAACCCCACCTCTTCTCCCAACATATTTTTGCACTCTATATAACTTAAATTCTCTAATATTGCAATTTGCTTCCCTCAGGACTAAGTCTTTTGTTATTGTCGTGTTTTGGTTTGCTCAATAAGACTCCAGACCCTTTCTTCTTAGTCCTGCTGTATTTGTTTGGTTGTCAGGTCTGAGGCCAGGTGATGAGATCATGGTTCTGAATGGGTGTGAGGTGTCGTCTCTAGACCTTGATCTGATCCAGACGCTCTTCAGTGAGCAGACCCTGCATCTGACCATCAAACGAGACCCTCCACCGCACAGGCTCGACCTAGCCCCTGCTCACAATCACAGCAGTCATCAGCAGCTACTGAAGGACTACCTTTACCGCCACCACAGAGCCAAGTCTGCTACAGGTGATAAATCCCTCAATTGCATTCAAACAGGTATTGTTTTTATGCAATGCCAGGACATTGGGCCATGTGCCCCAATAATGAATGTTTTCTCAAACAAGACATGCATCTTGTATGGATTAGAGTTGTGTGCAATGAAGAGAAGTAGTGTTTTTTCGTTTCTGTACTTTGTTGTCTTTCTTTTTTGTCCTTTTAAAGCTGTTTAAGACACTATTGTTCATTAGTGCCTCTCTCATGACAAATTATTCCAGGCTTGCAAACCCTCAGACAGATTCCTGTAAATGCGAGCTTCACACATGCAGCACAAACACAGTGACAGATGGCATGAAAGTGTGCTTCACACTTCCACATATATGCTACTACTTTGTGAAAGCTGTGGTGCTTGCGAGAGAGTGTGAATGTCTGTGAGGGTATGAATGTCCTTGCTTTTGTAGAATTTCAAAAGGTTATATTGATTTATACAAGAATAATTTGAAATATACAAGACAGATGTTCCTGTTTTCTCTCGTTCAGTTGTCAAGGACAGTTTAGTGCGTTTTTCAAGACTAAAAAATTAAACATCAGATGCCAAAATTATATTACAGGTGGATATGATGCTACAGATTCACCTCAGACATTGCAGCAGTAGCTTTCATTTTATGGCTGTTTACTACATACATGTAAAGTTGCATTTCAGCGCTTGCCCCACCTCACCACGAACTTCCTCTCTAGAGCCCTCACAAGTTGCCTTCTGCTTCCTCTAACTGGAATCTTCCGCTCTGACGGACTCTAACAAAAGCTGATAAGCCGATAGCATCTTTTTAGATTGGATGTTGTAAGAAGGAACATAACTATATTCTGTGTTATGAAGTCCTGTTTGAAGAAGCTTTGAGGCATCTCCGGTAGGTGACATGCACTAAAGAATGCAGTACAAATAGTAAAGATAAGAGTAATGGTACTACTACTACCTGCACTTTTAGTAGTGGTCTGTGTTCAGGTTTACCTTTAGGATGCTGGACACATTAGGTGGTTTATGAAACAACCGTTTTTGAGCCGAATACATGCTGGTAAAGCCATTTAAGCCGTGTTTCTTAATTGTATGTAAAACTTCCTAGCGCTTTTTCTCAGACAAGTTCCAGTCAGCGGTTGTTTCAGTCTTTCTAACGATGTGAAGTAAGTGCCCAGCATCTTATGACATTGATGCGGTTAAGAGGTTCTTGTTTGATGCAATGATAACGAAACGGGATGCAGGTATTTTGAAAGAACATTAAATAATTGGAATAAGTCTAAAATAAAACGATTTATATCGGTCCTTGTTTATAATACAGTGACCTGCAAATGCTTGAAGACCCTCAGTCAAAATGCGTGTTCTGTTCATTTAAGTGTAAGTAAGTTAACACATGCTCTACAGGGAACAAAACTAAAATATGGTACTTTTCTGCAAATGTTAGTGTAAAATTGCTGGGGATTTTTTTTTTTTTTTTTTTTTTTTTTTTTTTTTGTGGAGTAACGTATAGGAAATAAATAAAACACAATATAGTAAATGTGCAATAGCTTTTGCACAGGCCATGTTTTCTGTTTTATTCATTTAATTCATTTTAAATTCAAACCAAATTCAAAATACAAAAATGCAGCCATAACATTTAACACAACAGTTGCTCAACATTCAAGGACTGAAATGTAAAATCGCAACAAATTCCTCAGACGCGTTTTATGAATGAGTTTTATTCTTTTGCAGAGCTGATGGAAAGGCAGCCTCACTCGCATAATTTTTTGTGGCTTTTTGGTTATTTGCTTGAATTATACTCCACAGCTAGATGGAAACCTGGCTGATGACACCATGAACAGAGCTAAGGCAGCCTGATTAAGTTACAGAGTTCTGGGAAAAGCCAGCACAATTCTAAGACATCTCACACTCGGTTATTCATGTGCCCACAAACACTTGTGGCCAGGCTTGTTTGCTCAAGCCAGTGATGTGTCTGGCTTCAGTTTACATTTAGTTTTAGCAGTAGACATCAGCACCTCACAGCCTGATGAGGAAAAGAAGGACTGTTAACATGTTCGTCCTTACAAATACATTTAGAATCAAATTTCAGATGTTCTGATATTTAAGATTAGGTCTACATGTGAGGTATTTTGTTTAAGGGCTGTACAACACTTTTCAGTTGTCGTCCTGATATCATTCTGCACAAAACTGAGTCTGAAGTATGCAGATGAGCCCTCTGACCAATCAATGTTTTTACTGTGTGCTGTGAGCATCTTGACCAATCATAGACCCAGATGAGTGTTTAGATGAGAGAGGCATTCAAGTAATCAAACTAAATTGTGGTCAAAATAGTGTAATTATTGTTACTTTATTGATTCCATTCATGTTCACTCTGTTTTTGATGTATTACAAGGCATATTGCAATCTGTAGTAGTGCTGGGCAATATATCGTCTGAACTGCTACACTGGTTTTCAGTTTTACTGGTAGGCCTGTCAAGTATTACATGATCATCTTTTATGTATTTGAGCTGATTGCGCTTACTTAAGCTGGCTGCAGTTATTTTCCATATTTGTCAACTTTTGCAGTCAAAAAAATTAAGAATAATTGGATGCATTTTCATCCAGTTTGGTTTAGTTTTGTTCAAGGCGAGTGAATATAAATAAAAGAAAGCCGCAAATGCCTTTATTCAGACTCGTGTTTGAACAAAACAGCAAAAGTTCTCATTTCCGAGTCCTGCTATAACACTTTAGACGGCAGCGGTGAGACATGTTTGTTTATTTGAACTCATCTGTTAGGAGCTACTACCTATCGACAGCTAGGAAACAACAGACAGCTTGGAAACCACATCTTAAGCTTAAATTGATTAATCGAGACAGACAAAAACAGGTAACAGCAGTGCTGGTCATTTTCTGGGAGCTTCTGATTGATTGGTTTAAAAAAAATGGTTTAAAAAAAAACATACATATATACATACTATATTTCATTTGTGGGTGTGTGGTTTCAGTGTGTTTAATATTTGCAGCACTGTATCAGACTCCCTTTGATGTCACTTTAAGAGAAGCAGAACAGGACAAGCCATTTCCAAAGCATGAGGAAGTCTGTGTTTCCTAATGTCTCTTCAGTTCATTAGATCTGGTGACCTGAATTGTGTTGTATACTTGCTTTCATTCCATAAATACTCATTGCCTTGAGCGTAGAAGTCGCGCCTCTGTGGCTGCAGTTGCTAGCTGGTGCCTGTAGGGGTGCTGTGTGTTCCTAAGCAGGGCTTTGAGATGGGAGATCAGATGCACACTCCTAGCTGAGACTCCACTTAATGAAATCACTCCTGCTGAGCGCTCTTATTATACATCTAACAATGTGTGGCATGTTCCACACGCACAAAGCAAGCTCCACAGGGAAATGTCTATTTATATACAACTCAAGCCCAATAAGTGTTCTTTTGTGAGTGTGTGCGTGTTAGAGAGCGAGAGAGAGCGAGAGAGAGCGAGAGAGAGCGAGAGAGAGAGATGAATGTTGCGAGATGGCTTTGGTTCTTCTGCTGTATTGTAATTGCGAAGAGTTTTATTATTACGACAGTTATTTCTGTAAGGCTGAAATTGAAAGCAGTAATGGATGCTGATTTAAAGATAATTTTAATGCCTTATCCCAGTTCTGAGAAAATCTTAATCTTAGGCTTAATTGGTGTTATACTGACTGTAATGAGGATATTCAGTGCCTCTCCCCAATTCCCTCATTTCGTTAAGCAAAAATGGGTTAATTCCAATTTTAAAGGGGAAATTCCACCGATTTCTCAATTTCTAATTAAACCATTAGGATGTAAACAGTCATTTAGAGTTGTTTTGATGTAAAATGTTCCTTTTCAGACAGACTTGCTAAGTAAGAGTTGTTCACAGAGGTGGTGATGGGGACCAGACATCCGAAATATTTAACGCTTTTGAAAGCTACCTCACTTAAAGCTAATATACAAAGTGGTAATGAATAGGGTGTCTGGTGACTGAGGTAGTGTTTTACAGTATTTTTGAGAAGGTTTTGGCTAGAAATGTTTTTAAAAATCAATTCATGGCAGAGAGATGCATGTAGGGCAAAATAGTCCTCTAAAAACATTTTTTTACCACTATTTTACTGTCATCAACATTACATACAAAAGCTCAGAAGACACATGGAGGTTCACTATACATTTTGTTTAATTTAGTTTTAATAGGCTATATTTGCACTGTAGATAATGAGACCCCTGGTTCCCATCACCACCGTTACAAAGAAATTGGTAAAAGAGTCAGTGAGTCTCTTTGTGACAAAGCATTATGCATCAAACTGCTCTGAAAGGGTTGAGAAATATTATGCATAATATATGATAAATCAGGTGAAATGCCCTTTCATAGTAATAGTAATGCTGAAAATGTGCTTATAGCTTTATTCATGTAGTGCTTCTCATGCAAACCTTGCAGTGTGACGTGCTGTAAAGACGATGAATTTGATATAAAAATAAAGAATGTTTTTAATTTAAGCATTAAAAGTAGAAATTTGTGTGTTGACAAAGCACTTAGAAACAGAATAACAGGTCACGCTTGACAGAAATTAAGATATACAGAAATAAAATAAAAATAAAATAAATAAAAGCAAAATAAGGTTATTATGAATAAATGAAATAACATGCAGTCATTCACTCTGCACAACCTTACTGCAGAGAAGACGGTGCATAATGCTGCATATGGAAAAGCTCTTTTCAACTCACTTCCAGCAGGGAACTTCTGAAGCTTCTTAAGACATCTGAAATGCTTCAAATGCTAGGATAGGACCCAACATAGTGTATTAACTCTTTCATTACCCCACTGCACTGCCGCACTTCACAGCACACACATTTCCAGCTGAGAATGTATGAATAATCAACCTGTTTTTCTTCCCGCTTTCCACAGATGTGTCGTTTGTGGCAGAAGGCTCAGGTAAAGCTGTAGAGAATGGTCTACAGCATCCTCACCACAGCCACAGAGTAGTGCAGCACAGCAAGGTAAGAGTTAACCAAGCTTCACAGCCTCGTCATATCATACAGATTGAGTTTCCAAACAGTCCAGACATATTTAATTTCATCCCCCGTGTGTCATAAGCAGTGACTGCACATTTAGATGAGTGGCGGTCTTGATTTGCTTTGTAGGGCAAAAGAAGGAAAAGGCTTGTGGAGTATTAATAGAGCTGTCTTGTCTGTTTCTGATGCTAAATTCGTCTTAAACAAGGATTTATTTTTAGACAGACTCACCTTTATCTTTGTACTGTAATGTAGTGGAATGATGAAAGAGACAAATCATTTATTTTTGGTTACTGACATTAGGGTTAGGTGCGTTGTAAAAGGCAGAAACAACCCTTTCATTTACAGTCAAAACTGTAACAACAAGCTTTTAAAATAATCTTATATAATTTTGGTAGTTTAATAATAATTAATTTATTTATATAGCGCACTTCATGCCGGTGGCAGCTCAGAGCGCTTTACAGACAGGTGATGAAACATAGTTATACAAGAAATAAAATAATTAGTATTTATTCAGAATCAGAAGAAAATGAAAGAGCAAAATTTAAAGATAAACACCTACGAGACGTAGAGTTTTAATTCAATGTTAACATAGAGATGCTTTTTTAGATGCTTCTTAAAAGTGAGCACTGAGCTTGACTGTCTAGTAAAAGGTGGAATTGAGTTTCACAGTTTAGAAGCAGAATAACTGAAAGAGTCTCTCCATGTTTTCTTTATTTTTTTACAGAGGGTATTTGTAGAAGGCCAATACCTGCAGATCTTAGATTATGTGCCGGATCATAAATTACGTACATTTTTAACATAAATGCATAAACTATTATTATTATTATTATTATTATTAGTAGTAGTAGTAGTAGTAGTAGTAGTAGTAGTAGTAGTAGTAGTATTTAGTGTGCCCACCTTTTACATTGATTGCAGCTTCCATTCCGTTTGAGAGGGGACATTTTTCCACACCTCTAAAGTTTAGTCTTTGAAGTCGATTGCATTTTCTCCTTCTCACAATCCATAAAACCTTACTCCGCATTTTAGATGTCCAGTTTGAGTTGCTACTTTTTCGTCTGATCCCTTTTCGTCTTGACAGCTACGCATCCTTTCAGAACCATGCTGGGTGCTGAGTCGTCTTCTCACAGTGGAAGGATGGACAGAAACACCTGTAGATGTTTTCAGATCTGAAGCAGCTTAATTTTCTCCTCTCTCTCAAAGATGAAAGCTCAACTGTTTATCTGATGGAGACAGATTTGGTGTCTACCAGGTCTTGCGTGCATGGTTGTTAGGAGTCCCATTTTCTTTAATTTTGGTATAATAATTCTGAAATAATATTTAAACTGTTTTTTTTCTTCACATATTTTCTTTTGACTTTCCCTTTCCTTATGCAAGTGCTTGTTCCCACACGTCATATGGAAGCAGATGCAGTGTCAAAGCCTGATTGGCACTATTAGTTAGCACTCAGTGATTACCCTCTTCACGGCTTTGTGGCCTTTCCCCTGCATGCTCATTACTGTCACCAGCAGAAGAGCATCTGCTCAGGCTGAGGGTGAAACACACACTGGACCAGATGCAGATGGGGAACTAACAGGCTAATGTTGGTGCTGGCTTTTGCATGCAGGGCTGAAATCCTCAGCCTGTCCGCTTTAGAGAAGTGGAGGGAAGTAAAAACAAGCGAGGGCTGAACATCTTTGTATAATAGAATTAGCAGGGAAGTTCAGGCATTTTTTACTTTGTAGACACATTTTTTTTCCTCAGGACTCTCCTGAGACAGCTTGCACGCCTATGGGAGATGCTTAATGCTGCAAGGCGTTTCTATAATAGTTCATAGTTCTTGTCTACTTCTCTAGTTTCGTGCATCTTTTTACCTTTTAAGCTCTCCACAGTGAGTATCAGCTGATGATTTTTAGCTATTTTTAGTTCTCTCTTTTTGTCTTGCTTTTAAACTGCTGTTGATTGATGTCATATATAGGGCACTCTTGATGTGTAAATGGATTGATTAATGGCATTAGTTAGGATTTCAGTCACAATGCGCTGTCCTTGGCCCAGCAGGAAAGAATGGACATGAGGGACATTAAAAACATGCATAAATTGTGACAGATTTTAGCAAGTAGTATTATTCCAGTAGTTCTTGAACTGTAATGTATTTATTTTATACAGTATGTTTAATTGAGGCTGCAGTCAGGTTTCTCAGTTTTGCTCATTTTGCACCCTGAGTGTTTTTAATGCTTCTGTTTTCAGGGATTTTAATTATGATTCTATATTATTTATTTCTGCTTTGCTCTGTGGGATCTTTCCACTGCCATCCCATTCTTGATCTCTGAGCAGACAAGGTGGATTAGACAGAATAAACTGTTTCTGTCCACTCTGTTTGTCCACTGACAAGGACAGGTCCCTCTGTGTATTGTCCTGAATTGCATTATACTACAGTATATTTCAATCAAATGCAGTGTCTATTAATGCGCACATCAGTTTTCTAGTAGACACATGGTACTATTGGTATTCAGGGCTGTTACTCTGCCTCAGATGTGCCTTGATCTGATTAGTATCTTCACTGTCAGTATTTCTTACTTGAAATCTTATTTTATGCCCCAAAGCAGAAGTGATGGAGAAAAGAAACGTGTATGATGTCATCACCTGTGCTTGGCTGAAACTGATAGCGGAGTGCCTAGAAGCTCCTCGCTTCTAGCTGCAGCCTTTAATCAACCTACACAGTGGAGATTTACTTGTTTGGAACAGTGCTTGAACATGTTGACATCACAAATTAAAATAATCGCTATAGCTGCTTGATGGGGAAGAAGGAGGATTTGATTGATGGAAAAGTGTAAAACAGGGTGTTACCACAGGATGCTGTGAGGAGTGTTGGCACTTGCTCAGTTATTATGGATGTGCTTCACCATCTGCTGTTGCTGGTCCTTTCTTAATATGGATTCAATCTGGGTGAGACCACTAAAATTTATTGAGCTGCACTATGTGCTCAGTAATCGTCCGTGTTCATCCATATGAGTCTCAACAGTAATATTCAGCTGCCAGCAACAGGCCTGACTGCGTGTTATTACAAATTGTTTGGTGGATTTTTTTCCAAGCACCATCCAAATAACATTTCACCCTATTTGAGTTGTTTGTAGCTTTTGGGAAATGAAATGCCATTTCAGTTTAGAGTCAAAATTTTAATCTATTTAAATGAAATTATGTCTGTAGGAATGAGCGAATGCTTTAGTACATGAATATCTTATTATTGTCATTTGCAGCCTATGACCCCTGTGCAGGGGAAATTGTTTCAGGTAGCCATTTACACATTTTAAAATGTAGTCACCCTAAAATCAAAATGGGTGGTTTGAGATGTCAGTTATAAGTCTGCCAAATTGATGGCCTAACGTTAAATATGTCAGTTTAACGGTCACTTCATGAAAACACAAACCACAAATATTTTGTTTTGCATTGTCAGTTACGTTGTTTTCAGTTCCCTAAATTCCTGGACACTCTGTCCTTTCTCTGTCCTTTCCCAGTCATCAATTGGATGCACATGTTCCATGTTCTCTATTCAGCTTGATGATATTATCTAGGTAGCTATTTTTAAAGTATGTTTACATGTGCTGGGGAGTCTGTGGGAAAAGCCATTCATGGCATGGTTTGTTATATGCAGAGGTGGTGTTTTCTCGAATCCTTCTTACTTGAATAAATAAGTACGACTGACAAAGATTACTGTAAATGAGGGGTGCTCAGTACTACTCCTGGAGATCTACCAACCCATATCTAGCACACCTGTTCCAGGTAAAGAAGGCTTTCAGGGGCATCTGAACATTAGAGCCAGGTGTGTTGTATATGAACTTTCTGAGGTGGTAGATCTCCAGGACCAGGATTGTGCACCCCTGGCTTAGATCATCACACATTTTCAGGAGATGCTGTCAGCATGGTAAGGTGTACTAGTTCCTATAGACTGTTTACGTGGATAGTGAGTAGTAGAACTTAACTTCCAAACAGTGAAAAATGCTAACCACAATCTTCAGCCGTTTGCTTGAAACATCTACTCCTAGTACTGGGAAAGTTTGGACTCTGGTTAGGTGTCAAATACCTGGTATTAGTATGCCAGTTGAATGGCAGTCAAAAAATCATGTATTGTGTTTTAATATTCAGAAATAGTGTTGCTCTATTTATAGGTGCTAAAATGAAATTCTAGCTGTGCCACTTCTTTGAACACAGAGGGATCCTTAACTAACTTCAACATCAACCTAAACACACCAGAGAGCCACCAACACTGTTACTGTTAAAACAAGTGAATCACGAATTTAAAATGTGAAAGGCAGTTGCATCAGTTAGTTTGTCTGGTCTCAAACACCTTTCTGTCTCAGTTTATGTGTAGTAACATTGCGTCTCGTATACTAACTGATCATCCTCAGTTCTTCATAAGAAAAGTTTAATTGGATAATAAATCTTGGTTTGCTCTTAAGTGGAGACAAATGCTCCCCAACTTGAGTTAAAATACCCTCTGAATGGTCCAGTTGCCACATGGTTTACCAAAGTAAGCTCCTTTGCAGCGTCCATATCTTAACTCCAAGCAGATTTTTGGGCCACACCTTTTTGAGGTTAAAGGTACCCCAGTCGAATAAGCAGTCATAAAATATGCAGTCAAACCTTCAGTCATGCTGAAAGCAGTAAGCATGTTCAGTGTGCCTTAACCTTTAATTAAGACAGAGTCAAGTATGTTGAAATAGTCACCACTGGCTGTCAAAATTGCAAATTTGGAAGTGGCCGTGGTCAGACCCCCAGACCTGTGCCCTTCAATGTAGACCTAGGGGGATGGGAATGGCTAAGCTGGTCAGTCAACATATGGCCATGAGCCGGCTAATAATCTGGGCTTATTCACTGGGCTAGCCTCAGTCTGAGCAAAGCAGTTCTTTGCAGAGCCCGACGCAGACATAGAGCTGTTGAAGATTTGTATCAAACACCACCACGGACACCCATGGGCCCGGGCCAGTTCCGATGGCCGAGCAGACCGAGCACGATGCCATGCCGTGCATTTATCTCTCCGCTCTCATTGAGGTCTTCCTCCGCGAGCACTCCCCAGCTGAAGCCCTCTGGTCATTCCTGGCCATGTGCTGGTTCTGGCCTGAGTGTATGGAGGAAGGCAAGGACATTTTCCTGAGCTCCACTTTGCTTGCATTGCGCCGACTAGTCCAGGACAAGCTGGCCTGCCTGCTGGAAGACATGGCTGCCTGCGTGGCCTGCCAGAAAGCAGCTGAAGGATCAGTGCTCCTGGTAACCTGCTTGGCTTATTTACCAATTCCTTTGGGTGTGACGTTGGAGGAATGCTGGTGTTTCCAAAGCCTAACTATCATATTGACAGTTGTGTTAACAAAACACAACTTTATTGATTTTTATACTGCTTGAAAATGCCAGCTGCCATTTGAGTTCAAATTTAATGACAAAATGACCAAATGAAATTATGTATAATTACTCAGAGCAAACCAGGGTCCTCTCTGTGTGGAGTTTGCATGTTCTCCCCGTGTCTGCGTGGGTTTCCTCCGGGTTCTCCGGTTTCCTCCCACAGTCCAAAGACATGCATTCAGGCCGATTGGACATGCTAAATTGCCCCTAGGTGTGAGTGTGTGTGTGTGTATTAAGAGCAATGACTTATGTTAAGTTTTTTCTCTCATTTTGTTCTGGCAATGACATGATTAAGGCTCATCCACTTTGTGGATGCTTTTCTTAACTGTTCAACAGTGTAGGATAACTATATTACATATGATCACTATTCAAAAGTGTGTGTGATATCGTTTCTGGTGAAGCTGAACACTTCATGTAATTTGTGTTGGACACAGTTGCTGCTTAACAAATTTGTTTTGGCTGATTGTCCACTGCTGTCTGCAAATAGCATAGAATTGCATGTTACAGTCTGTCTCTCTCAATAGATGAGATGTTTGCCCTGGCATGCTTTGCTGGGTATTCCATTTATGATTGTGTTTACCATTGCATTGAACTTGGTGAAGGCTTTGCTTCCATCTACCTTGTAGATTAGTCAGACTGGCTTTTAATGCTGGGGCACTTCATTACTAAAACATATACCAAAAGTCCTCAGAGAGTCAAAGTAATAATATTTGCTTAAAGTGAACAGTGGTGCCTATAATGGGAAGTGCAGTGTAGCTTGTGTGGCTCTGTGCGTTGATTTATGGGCTTGTGTCTGTATTTATTGAGCTTTAAAATGAAGATGGCAGCGTGGCACAATAGCCCTCACCTCAGGGATGAATCACAACGTGTCAGAGCTTTTACTACTGCATGAAGGGACGTTTTCCTCTGAGCAATGGGCACAGCTCACACCAGGGACATCCCATATTTTACCTGGGCATCTCTGGGACATTTTTTCCCCTCTGCTCCTCTGATGCACTTGGGATAGCAATTTACAAGAGCATCTGTTGGAGATTATTTGCTTGGATTTCTGTTTGTAGTAGTAGTTTTTTGTTAAGGGGTTGCATATGATATGAAGGTGTAGCAGGGTCAGAGTTGCAGGACATTAGGCTCATTACAATTACTCGATTAAACTTAATTAACTAATTGGAAAAATTGTCAGTTAAAATGTAAATTTTCAGTGAATTGTCAGTGGTTAGCTGGTGTGCTTATGTGTATTTTTAAATTCTCCTACTGATCTTACAGTAAGAAATAGGGCCTGTTGGACAGTAATGTGTAAAAGTCAGGGATCGTCCTTTATTTCTAGTCAAAACAGCCATTAAGTTGTCATTTTTCATGAAGCATTTCTAAGGAGATGAGATCCATCCATCCATCCATCCATCCATCCATGGATGGATCTAAGGAGATGAGATTTAACCTAATTTATTTCTATTTAGGCAGTCGTGAGCTGGAGGTTAAGGATCTGGCCCTGTGACCCAGAGTCCAGACCCAATTAAATGTGTTTGAGATTATTTGGACTGTGAGAAGCAGAAAGTTCTAAGACTGAACTTTTGGAGGTGAAAAGTAATCCTGCAGATTTCTTTAATAAACTGTAAGCACATCTCTTAAAAGGAGTGTAAGCACTAATGAAGGTGAAGTCTGGACACACTAAGTATTTATTTCTTCAGTATATTTTTTCTGCTCCTTTCTGGCACTAAAAATGACTAAATAATATTTGTCTTTTTGACTGGAAATACATGACTGGTAATTTCTGACTTGTGCACAGTGCTGTGTTCTGTGTTTTATTACTGTACAGTTAAGTCCACTTGAATTGTTTGGCTATTATTTTAGAAGTTTTGTAAAATAGGTGGTGGATGACTAATGATTAATAGTGAGTCCTGCTGGACATGTTGGTCGTTGGAATGGTCGTTTAGTCGTTAATGTAGAATGTTGATCCTTTGTCTGGGTTGCTAGTAGTTGCATTTTTAAGAAAGAACTGGTATGAAGATTTGAAACAGCTAAGGTGTTTAAGTTAAAGGTTAGTTTGAGACAGTTAAGGTGTGGCAGTTTAGTGCCATGCTCATGGAAAATGGCTAATCCTCTTCTTGGCAGACATGTATAAGAGCCATAATCCTTCTGCCTCCCACACTGCCTCTGATGACCTTACTGAGATCAACACTTCTGCTTTACACATCAGCTACATGGTCCAGTATGAATAAAAAAAAAAAATAGTTTCTAGACCTTTATTGTTCATATGCTGTTAGCAGTGACTGGAGATGCCCCCATTAAACTGAAGCTATTTAAGTGCAGTGGCTTACCAGTAACATGGAGTGTAATCTTGCTTGTCTCATACAATATGTTTTTTGCAGAGCGGACTGATTCAGCACTAAATATGCTTCAGTGGCAAAAATATCTCTAGAAGCAGCAGTCTATAAATTCTGCCTGCTTTTTAAACTTGGTTATGAGTGAAAATGTGGAGGAATTGTGCAGTGAAATGGTACAGGGTGGAGGCTGTAGCATGCTGAATTGGTGAGGAATGTTTCTGACTATATCTGTGTGTAATTGAATGTTCTGGTGGGCCAGGTTTAGCTGCGGTGTTTGTTCGGTGCTGGAGTCTGTGCTGCTGCAGTCTTTGAAGTGCTCCGTAGCACCTGCCAAGGCTTAGCATCAGGAGACCTGGATTTGGAATAAACAAAGCCCTGTCTCACATGCCTAATGACCTCCAAGTAAGCTCTGTTTACTAACAGGGGTGTCGAATCTCTTTGTTTCATCTATGCAGTGAGACCAGACAACACATTATGACTTGTTTTGCTGAAAATACATTCTTTTCAAAGGTAAAAAAAAAAAGATTTGGTATTAGCTAGAGAGCTGTTTGGGGGGTTTATCTTTTATTTCCAAAGGAAAAGAAAAGATGAGGGATAGCCATGGCTGAAAGTGTGAAACATACCAGACAACCGATTGGATTTGGATGATATTGGGGACATTTCCAAAGCTGTGATTGAATTTTAGTGGAACTAATTAAATTGAAAGATGGACGGCGCTCCGATTTTAAACAAGTTTGCATAAGGTGATTGGAAAGTCACCCAAGCATTTGCCAAAAGCAGTCCGTGACTCTGCAATCACATTAAACAAACTTATATATATGTATGCGCTCAGCAATTTCAGCACCCAGTTATCTTTACTGTATGAACTGTGAAGTTAAGCATGGTGTGTTTATTTATTTATTTATTTATTTTTAAATAAAATTTAAATGCCGTGTGGAGTCTTGGACATCTCCAGGTTGTTTAAATGGCCACACCATATGCTGTGGAACAAGTCCCAAAGAGCTGACAAATAACATCTGCAGCCTACTGCTCCCTACTTTTTTCTCTGCCTAATCCACCTTAATTGTGGTGGATATCTCTTCTGAATCCTGCTGTCAGCTTGGACACGGGCATTAATAGCAGAGGTCATAGACGAGCCAGAAAAGTCGTCATTGTATTGATGTTATTGAAAGGCCTTGGCCTTTGGCAGCATGTTCACACTGACTGGCCTCTTCTTTATGTGCTCTGGAAGCTGTAGTGGGTCACGCGAGTGAGGGGAGGCATTTCCCACCATGTGCACAGCCAGAGGTTTTTGTCCCTTCAACAGCAATTGATATGCAGATTTCAGTGGGCAGCAGCACTTTTTCGTGCACTTTCTATCCTGCCTACGTGCACAGAACCTGTTACTGATTGATTGGCAAATCCCATCGAAAGATCCTTCAGCCCTAAATGGTTCGTTAGCCTCATGCTGACAGTTTTCTTGGACTTTCTGAGGTGGTTGACTGTTGAATTGGAATAGACGGAAGCGTGTTGAGCATGACTTGGTGTGAAAAACGGCTTTGAGAGAAGGAGAGCCTGGAGAAACTGAGCTGGATCTGAAGAGTAACAATTAGCTGGCCAGCCACAATGCCTGCCTTTAGGACAGGCAAACTGAGAAGAAAAGGATGTTCCTTGGCCCGGAGAACCAAGCGCCATGCCAGAGCGGCCTGGAGGCTCCTTTATAGGCTGCTTTTCATGGTGAGTAGTTTTTGTGGCAGACTGTATTAGGCCAGTGACATGATCAGGTGCATCATCAACCTACATATCAGCACACGTAGGGGCTGTTTGCACTCTACATTTTGTTGACTGGTTGTGTTTTTGCCAGTAGTGCTTATAGGGTCAGGGTAAGTGTCCATTTTTTTTGGTTGACAACATTTTTGAGAAGAGCTTGGTGTGATGATTGTTCTGACACATTGAGGGTTATACAGATGGCCAAGTTGAAGCATGCTGACACCCAGTAAAGGAAGCGTTGGAGGAGCTGTCATCTGTGTTTTAAAGAGCAGGAGGGAAATCAGGACAGAAGCTGTCAGCTCTGCATGTCATTATTATGTGTTTTTTTTCTCTTCTGTCTTGCCTCCATGCTCTCATTTTCATCTCTTAATTGGTTATTTGGGTCACCCGTTGCACAAAATTATTTTTTTTTTTATGATTGCTGCGTCACAGTGCTGTGCTGCAGTGCCTTAGACCAGAGTAGTATTAGTAACATTAGTGTACCTGCTGACCAGGTCAAGAAAATGAGCTTGCTGAGAAATGCTAGCATTGTGTTAGCGCTGTACTGTGAAAAGAGAGAAAAGTGCTTCATCTGTTTCAGGTGTTTTCATTAGGCTTGCAGTATTCATTCTGCTGTGCGCAGTGTGATGGCCCTACTGAGCTCGCATGCACCTCCTGGTGACTGCAGCAAAAATAAACGACTGTTTAAGCGCTTACTACGATCACTGTTGTCTGTATGGAGCAGACTAGGACGGGTTTTCCCACTGTCTCTGCTGCAAGCTGCTTGTTTAATATGTCAACATGATATTACTCTTTCTGCTCTTGTGAGGGAGAAAAAGAGCGTGAGGGAGAGAAAGAGAAAGAGAGAGAAATGCAATGCAGTAGAGTATACACTCACCAGCCACTTTATTAGGTACACCTACCTGTTCAATTGCTTGTTAACACAAATAGCTAATCAGCCAATCACATGGCCGCAACTCAGTGCATTTAGTCATGTAGAGGTGGTCAAGACAACTTGCTGAAGTGCAGACCGAGCATCAGAACGGGGAAGAAAGGGGATTTAAGTGACTTAACGTGGCGTGGTTGTTGGTGCCAGACGGACTGGTCTGAGTATTTCAGAAACTGCTGATCTACTGGGATTTTCACACACAGCCTTCTCTAGGGTTTACAGAGAATGGTCTGAAAAAGAGGAAATATCCAGTGAGCGGTCAGTTGTGTGGACGAAAATGCCTTGTTGATGTGAGAAGTCAGAGGAGAACGGGCAGACTGGTTTGAGATGATAGAAAGGCAACAGTAACTCAAATAACCCACCAAAATCTCTGAGGAACGTTTCCAACACCTTGTTGAAAGTATGTCTAGAATTAAGGCAGTCCTAAAGGCAAAAGGGGCTCCAACCTTTTACTAGCACCTAGTGTACCTAATAAAGTGGCTGGTGAGTGTATTTTTCATGCAGATTTTCTGGTTTGCTTTAGGCATTTAGTAAATGTTAGATGTTTAAAGGAGAGTGTGCCATATGACCAAAGAAAAAAATCGCAATACTGAGACATTTTCATGATACCTGATGCATCAAGACATTTTGTTTTTCTGTAATTCAGTCTGTTTAAAATGCTTTCACATCCATAGTTCACATATTGCATATAGTCATGTATTACATTACACTGTATCTCATTAAGCAGGGCCAGTTGTCAGCTGTAGGGCAGGGCAAGACAGCTATATTTCTTATGAGGCTCAACTCAATTATTTTTTTTCAATTAAAATGGTCACTGTGGAGATAGGGAATGGGGAAGCCCTGTTAATGTCCTTGATATGCACAGAAATAAGCTTTACTATTATCCACAATTGATCTGTTATCCATCACGATATCATAGTGCCAACAAGTGTTCATATAGCACACTAATCAGTGTTTGAAGGTCAGTAGACCAAATGATTTAACTGCTTGAGTACATGAGCGATTTTGGAGGTCACCATCATAACATTTTAGGATTATTTTTAAGGTTTACTTGCCATATAAAAACGATTAATTTTTTTTGTTGTTCCTTGAAGGTCGCTACTTGAAAGTACAGATTTAAACTGGAGTAATTAGCTGATATCTCACTTCTTACCATTTTATACACCGCTCTAATAAACAAACAAGCTTACCACTGCCCTCTAAAGGTGTTATAGCACCTAGTCAGAAGTTAGAATTCACTAAGCAGTTACCTAGAGACCGTTTAGAGCACCTTTAAGAGCAGGGCACTTAATGGAGAAAACAAGCAGTTTTGAAGCTTTCCAGACAAATACAGCACATCAGGCAAAGGTGCAGTCAGTTCTAAAATGAGTATGATTGGTTTGTTTAATCCCAAATAGCTCGGTGCCCAGCTTGTAGAATGATGCTGCATTTTATAGTCGTCTCAGACATGTCCTGATAGTCTTTACCACATTCTGGTAATGGAATTAAAACATTTTAAAGTTTTCTTCTGATGTTTTTTTTCCATTTAAGACTGAACTTAATATGTAAAAATAAAAAAATAAAAAATACTGAATATGCTACACGTATACACGAAAGGCCAATGACTTTCAAGCTCTTTGATAATTAGGTCAAATCAGCATCTCTATTTTTCTCCCTCCTTCTGAAACCGTTTCTAATGACATCATATAACATTTCGCCCGTGCAATATTTATGTTGTTTATCCTGCTTGTGTCTATTAAACATGCACTAAACGTTTAATCTACTTAGTTGATAGAGGTTCATATTTCACTGTGGTGAAGACAGCTTTGCACTCAGTGTTTGTGAGGGCCTCTAATCTCTTTGTAATTAATGAGGGAGAGGAGCTTGCGGGAGCTTCACTGTTGATGTGGGTGGTCCCGCCTTCACTCCGCGTCTCCGCCGCCTCTGGAGCCATGCGGCTTCTCTTTGAGACAGAGTCTGCTGCCATCCAATGCGGGGCCTTCTTCATCTCCTCCGCTCCCCCTCCACCTCCTTTCTCTCTCTCCCTCCATCTCCCAGCTCGGCAGACCAGCTTTGAAGCCACTTCTGCACACAGTCTCTGGAGTGACCACACTGTAATTAGTAAACAGTGCAGCAAAGCAAAGCTGCTGGCTCCATCCGAGACCCTCCTCCTTCCCTCTGCTCCGCAGCTTAGCCACTGACTCATGCAAAGCATTCTCTCTGTCTCCCTCTCACTCTCTCTTGCTCTTTCTCTCGCTCCCTCTCTCTCTCCACCCCCTTCCCTCTCTCTCTCTCTCCCTCTCTCTTCACTTTTGCTCATCTCTCATTTTCCTTTCTTTTTTCTCCCATTTCTTTCTCTAGCTCTGTTTTTCTCTCTCACCTCCATCTTTTTCTGCTTCTTTCTTTTCGCTTTTATCTCTTGTTTTTCTCTCCTTCTCTCACCCCATTCTCTTTTTTTACCTTTCTCTCTGTCCCTCCCATAGTCTTTTGTTTTCCACTTCTCCTTGCTTATAATCACACTCTCACACTGCTCTGTAGTTTGTTCGCTGTTGCCCTGTATTGATTGGCTGATGTGTCTGAGGGCGTCGGTCACTCACAGGGTGAACAGGTTCATTGTTAGCGTGTAAAGATGTTTTTAGTAAGTGAAGATCAGCCACTTCATTGAGGTTCTGACTGTCGCACAGAATGCCAGTGAGCTGATCTGGTGGTCTTTGCTATAAAATTTTGTGGCTTCTCTCTTTGTTTACTCACTGCATTCCAGAGGAGCCAGAGGGAGGCTCTGGAGCAGCCGGGTTTCTCTCAGTTCATGACTTACTTTCACACTCATGTTCTCTGCTCCCTTGGAGCCAGAGGACGATCCCACTGAGTGATGCAGCACAAGCTGCTGGCATTTATTTTGGGACCTCTATTGTAAGTAATATTCATTCTGCTATCGATCTCCCACCTTTGGATGAAAACAGTATCCAAGGCGTCCATTGTTTTGGTCTAAATGCTGACACAGCAGTGAGTATGGACCTCACCTCTACAAGTAATCAATGCCTGCTATTTCAGGACTTTTTTTATGCCAGTTTATAAAGTCAGCAAGGGAAGCCAGAGCCTGAAAATCTTCATGTTAATGTTTAAAACCAGCGTTAATGGATTTTAACTGTAGTCATCATCATCATCATCACCACTTTTATTTATATAGTGCCTTTCCCATGATCAAGGACACTTTACAATCAAAGAACATCAACCCATTAAACAAGAACACATTAAACAAAAGGACAATACAGGTAAACATTCAAGTATTAACAACGATAACGCAGGAGTCGTACACAAACGTCACTGATTATATACACCAATCATGTCCTCAGAAGTACACAATATGTATTGGGTGAGTATCAGTAGTTTGATTTGATATTCGTTGTTAAGTGCTATGGAGCAGCATAGTCCTATTCAGTCCTGGTCTCAGTCCTAGTCCTGAGAACTGTTTGTGTCAGGGCCCTGTTGTGCCTTTTGAGCCACTGCTGAGCATCTTTGAATGGCTGTTGCTTATAGTTTTAATTTAATTTAAGAATTAAAGTAAAATAATAAGAATAAAACAATAAAGAGCAAACGGTGACACAAGGCTAAATGGCTGTTTTTCTGCTGAGTCAGTTCTCTGGCTATTCAGCCTTGCAAATCAGTGTATTAGAAAAGAATTAGAAGTGAGCAAAGCAAGCAAACTAGGTTAATTTTTGTGTCTTCTGTATTTCTTTTTGATTACAAACTACTGCCTCCTTATCTTATGGAGAGATTTTCTTTCATACAAGCATGGAATATACATTTTTTGCAGTGTGTTCAAGTGTAACTTGTTAGAAAACAAAAAAAAAACTAATGGAAGACAGTCAAGCAGCCTTGTGTGCTGCTTGTATTCTTTTTTTTTTTTTTAAAGAACATCAGCTTGATGTGTTCAGGAATTGCCTGGGTCTGATTTTGAGAAACCCTGCTCTTAGGAGATGGAATCATTTTCCCATTTTTTCCATAACATGCAAAATACAGTGCATCAGTGAGGGGTGCAGTTAAGTGGCCAGCTACATATCTCCTGTTTCTGTTATAATGCTGCACTCTCTCCCTTATTTGGCTCTACCCATCATTTCTTCTGTTCTACATTATGAACGAAGAGACTCAAATAGCCCCACCGATCCAGTGAACTTTGGGATGTGGGGGGAAAAAAAAAAGTCCATTTAATTTCAACTGCATATGAATAATTTTCTCCAGGACCTGAAATATTCATTGTTCCTCTGTTTTTTTTTCAGACATTTGGTGGACTTAATCTTTTTACTCTTTGCAAATCGTGTTTCTATTTACATGAACGTGTCCGTTTAACATTGCCTTTGAAGTTGTGTTTATAGAAATTAAATTACTTTGATTCAACATAAGGAGTTTAAATTTATGCATCATCTTGTCCTCTGTCCATCACACTTTAGTGTCCGGAAGTAACTGAAGGCAGAAGTGCCATCAAATATCTTTCTTTTTTTTAATTAATTAATTTTATTTTTTTACCCTGAGCCTTGGCTCCAAAAACATCTCACCAAAAAGATTAGAGAAGAAAGAGACACCACGACTGGCTGGTGCTACAGAGCTTATCCATGCTGACAGGCAGTGTCATAGCAGTGGCACCTCTCCATTGGAAGAATTCAGATGTGAATGTATGAAAGGGACGACACCACATTTGTTCATTTCTGCTGAGAGGGCCCTGGACTTCCTCAGTAAAGCCTCAGAGATTTGATTATGCAAAATGCGTTAATAATAAACTGAAGGGGGAAAGTTATCAGGGGGAATTTGGCAAAAACGCTTGTGCAAATGATCAGACTCCACAAGCTGAATTTGTGGCTTCATAATATTTGTGTATGGCCATGTTGTTTATATGCGTTTGCCACAGTTGTCTTTCATTGATGGGATGAGAACAAAGGGAATCCTGAACTTTGACCATTGCAGCAGACAATTGCAGAGCACTTCCTGGTTTTAAGTGAGACTGCCACCGGCGTGTTTTATTCCTAACAGTGTTTTGCATCATCTGGCTTGTCTGATGCATTTTGAGTACTTACCACATCAGCATCCATACCCCGTCCGCATGGATATTCAGTTCATTCTCCTCCTCCTGTTTGTTTTAGAGTGTGGAGACAGTGTGCACGCTGTACCACTCCTTCCAGGAGAGTTCTGGGGGACTGATGGAGGGCCAGAAGGAGCCAGCAGGTCCAGAGCCCACCCTGCTTAGGCCCTGCCCACGGCACATGTCCGCCACAGAGAGGCTGCGCAAGGTCATCCAGGAATTAGTGGACACAGAGAAATCCTATGTGAAGGTAAGAGCCCTCAAAAACCCTGTTAGCTAAGGAAGTCCATTTGTTCCATTGAAAACAAATATATAAGCAGTCGTAATAATGAGAGGTCCCCATAACTTAGACTCTCATAAATGACAGCATCTCATGATTATGACTTGATATCTCCTAATAATTAGGTCATATCTCATAATGATAACTTGATATTTCATAATTATGGCTTTCTATTTCATAATAATGTGATTCTATCTCATAATTATGAATTAGTTTTTCATAATTACAGCTTGCCATCTCATAATTATGAGATCTTGTCTGATAATTACGACTCAACTCAGTGTCTCATAATTATGACTGGCTCTCTTATGATTCTGACTTAGCATCTCATAATTCTGATTTAGTATCTCATATTAATTACCATTATTTTGTCATTTGTTTCTTACAGTCTCAAAATAATTATAATGTCTCATGACTTGGTGTCTCATAATAATCACTTAAAAGCTCATAACAAAATTGACATATTGTGACATACTAAATGGCCTTTTTTCCTCTCTCCAAGTGGCAAAAACAGGTTATAGGTAAATAAACAGTTTATTACAGATACTGCAGAATGAGGTCCATTGCTTTCTTCTAAGCACATTGCGTGAAATGCTCTTTGAAAAGATTTAGCTCTTAAGTGTTGACACTGGATTGGCGGGTGCTATACATGAAGGAAATTCAGGTAGCGGGTGGCAACTGATATTTGGAAGCTAATTGGGCAAAGAAACTACCTTCTCCTGCAGAGAAGGCAACTTAGAAGTCGATAGATGTTCCATTGATCCCCTGGGGACATGTAATTAATTTACTTCTTCACAGGTAAAGAAGAAGCAGCCCAGATGCCAGGGCTTATCAGTTTGCTGGATAAAAGCAGACATGGGGGCAAAGATCCAAACATAGAGAAGAAATATGTGGGCTGTATTTTACATTTACATTTTTCTACATGTACCTAGTTGATGCTGCTAGTGAGCCTTATAACAGCATTAAAGCTGTGCCCTGATGATGAGCAGCTCTTGGTTAATATGTGCCTGGAAAGTGTCTGATTATTCCCACAGCCACTGATTTGTTGGAGTGCTGTGAGAGAGTCCTATGCTGAAGCAGAAGCCATTTGTCTATGATGTGCTGCGTTGGCGCTGGTGGGCTGCAATAAATCAGCCTAACGAGAAATATCCAGGCTGATGCACTGACAGGCTGCCAGTTCCTTAACATGGCCACAGTGGGCACAGAAAAATCAGTGTGGGTGATGCTGGGCACCTGCTCATGTAGTGTTTCTTCTGAAATCGGGGTGTTAACTGGGTGGTTGTTCTCCCTTTGCTGCAGTAACGGCCTCCACTTTTCTCAGAAGGCCTCATATTAGAAGAAGAGTATTAGCGAGGCCTGTTGGTGATGTTGAATTATTAGTTCTTGATCACAAATTTCTCTCTAACTCATTCCAAATGTATGTGATGGAGCTCCATCACTCCAGAGAATGCAGTTCCAATGCAGTCCAGGGCTGTGAGCCCTGTAGCTGAACCTTATAATTTGGCATGGTGACCTAACTGGATGAAGAAACTACCTTCTCCTGCAGAGATGGCAACTTACAGTTGATAGATGGTTTGCTGATCCCCTGGGGACACACAGTTAATTTACTTCTGTACAGGTAAAGAAGAAGCAGTTCAGGTCCAGGGGCTCATCAGTTGCTGGACAAAAACAGATATGGAGGCATACATCCAAAAATCCAAACAACAAATATCTGAACTCTACTTGAATAATTTTTCTACCCGTTCCTCCTTGATGTTGTTGGTGAACCTTATAACTGCATTAAAGCTTTGTAGGATTATTAGTTCTGAGTCAGTCCAGCTTATCTCAAAGATATTGTATGATGCTCCTGTACTCTAGAGAAGGCAGTTCTACTGCTCCAGTGATGTGAGTCGTCTAGCAGAACCTTGGCATTGGACCTGGTGACCTTAAGCGCACATGTGGCTGCTCGAGAATTTCCCAAGCTGCGTGTGCCCGGCTGATCAGATTGTCACCCTAAAGTAGCTGAATTCACTAATTAGCAGGTTGTCTGAATACTTTTGGTTGTATAGAGTATGAAACGGCAAGAGAGAGATGAAAATGGAAGGAGGAATTGTACAAGATTTGGAGGATCACCTCTGTACTAGTTTCACATCACCAAAGGCTATGTCTAGAATCCTGGTGAGTGAGATTACCCATGTGCCAGTATCTGACTGATTCCTGTTCCCCTTTTAGGACCTCAGCTGCCTCTTTGAAATCTACCTGAAGCCTCTGCAGAAGGAGACATTTCTCACACTGGATGAGGTAAGGCAAAATATGGGCATTAGTTCTAATGCTAAAGCTTAGAGCTGGATGCCTTAACCTTCAGAAGTCACAGCTATTGGCAGTGTTTACCAATGTATGGTTTAAATTTAAAATCTGTTTCAAACAAGCTGAAAAAAATTGAGGAAAGTGCAGACTCTAAACTTTTGATGCCACAATTGTGTTTGTAAGGAGTTATTATGAATCTGACCAGAGAAGGATGGGTTCCCCTTTTCAATCTTGTTTCCTCACAAGGTTTCTTCTTCTTGCTCTTAGGGAGTTTTTTCTCTTCACTGTCGCCACTGGGTTTCTCATGGGGGCCATAAATAAACTTTGACTTGACTTGAAATGTAAATGTAATTCATTCTGTACTTTATAATGTAATTAAATGTCTATTTATGTAATTATATTTAAATAGCACAGCTGAATGAAAGTAATAATTCGCAACTTCTGATGGTTAAAGAAGAATTTACAGAGACTGTCATTCACAATAACAATTCTTACTCATTTTCTCTGAAGTTGGTAAGCTGGCGTGACCCCCAGCTTGCTGTAACTGAAGCTAATGACCAGAATTTTTGCCTCACTGGTTTCCACACCACAGCCCACTAAACTGGGTTTGACCCTGAGATCCCTAAGGAGAGATCAGTCAATACATCACATTAAAGATCCATTTACACGGTAGAATTTGCCTTTGCACAGAGCAAGCAGACTCAGAAAACAGGTGGCTGAGTACTGCGTTTAGGATAACCGATGACTGAGTGATGTAGGTTTCTGTTCAGTGTTTGCAGTTCACTGGGTTGCTTTGCTCTTGTTGTGTAATCTTGCTTTGATCAGCGCTTGCTTAGTTGGGGAAACCACCAAACTCTGATTTTTTTTTTTTCCATTTAAAAATGTGAACCTCCTTTCTTACAAATACAAAATGTTTCTTAGGTTCTCTATCTAGTACCTTGTTTTTACTACAGGCAGATCATTTAAATGAGCTGTTTAGAAATTAGTAGCTTTGTTGGTTTAACTATATTTCATCTCCCTCCAGATGGAGAGCTTGTTTGGTAGTCTACCAGAGATGCTGGACTTCCAGAAGGTTTTCCTACAAACATTGGAGGAGAGAATAGCCTCCTCTCCAGACTTCAGCACTCTGGAGACCCCTGTGCAATTCAAGGTAAGACGTCACAAACACATGAGCACACATTAGCATAAAGTGCATCAGTGCTCAAATGAAAAAGAAATCTCCAATCTTTATATAGATGTCTATATGATGACCAGCAGAGGAGAATGGTAAAGTGACATAAATTGTACTGACAAGGCATAGAGAGTGTTTTTATGGCTTCAGTGGGCTGGTAGTAGGGTGTAAGTGCACGCTGTCAGTAGTGAGAGAGATCATAGATGTGAAGATGGGGGAGGGTGTCTCGGTACAGTCTGAGTCGGCAGTGCACGCAGCACGCCTCGGCTTGGATAGGCATTCTCTCCACAGCTCTGGTTGATTTCAAAGTCTCTCTCTCTCTCTCTCTCTCTCTCTCTCTCCTTTCCTAAAGGTTGAATAGTGCTTTGCCTCTTTTGTTTTAATTTTAACATCCTGTCTGACTCTTATGATTCATCTCTCACTCTCTTTCTCTCTCTGTCTATCTATCTATCTTCCCACCTTCCAGAAGCTGTTGTTTTCTTTGGGTGGATCCTTTCTCTACTACGCTGATCACTTCAAACTCTACAGTGGCTTCTGTGCCAACCACATCAAGGTCCAGAAGGTTCTGGAGCGAGGTACAGCCCAATCTCCTACATCCAGAAGCTCATTACAGTCAAATTGCATCATTATCACAGAAATAACAAAATTAGAATATTCCTGTCCTTTAGGAATGAATAATAGAGCCCCAGTTCAAGCCATAAATTCTGTGTGGTTCCTCAGGCAAAACTCCCATTAAGTAGTGACACCCTTCCCCTCCCCCACATTCAAGTGTGTAATTTCGCCTGTGGTATTTTTCATCCTAATATTTTCGAGCCCAAGTATGGTAATCTGTTTTCCTCCTATAAAAAAAGTAAGTAAGCTGACCATTTTGCCACATATCCTTCAGTTTCCTCTTGTGCATTTAATCTCTGTGTTGAAATGCACCCTCACTGTCCCTGCAGTGCCCTGCATTGATACAAAAAAAAAAAGAAGAAAGAAGTGGAGTGCATGTATATACAGCTATTAACTGCATGTCCATCTCTACTTTAGAAGGCATCAGATTTGATGGTTAAAATATTAAAAAACGGAAAGCTATTCTAATAGTCGACACACTGGCCACTTTTATGAAACCATGCGTTTTGATGGGAAAACAAATGTTTATCCAGACGTGTAATAGTTTATCACTAGTGTGGTTTGGCTAGCAAGTCTGATTTTGATGTGGAAGTATGACCTTAAAAAAGAATTCTTCATAATTAAGTGGTTGAGATGTAAACAGTCATTCAGAGTGTTTTGATGTGAAATGGTTAATTGTGGAGAAACTGGCTCAGATTTCATTACAGTGGTGTGATAGGAATCAGGGATCAAGAGATCTGCAAGGAAAATATAACTGCACACATGCATGTCTTCTGAGCTTTATACGTAATGCTGGTAAGGGTGAAATGGTGGTAAATCTAAAAATTATTTGTCTTTGGGGACTTTTTTTTAATTTATTTACAATGCCCCACATCTTTGCCATGAATGGATTAAGAATAAAAACTCTTCAACATCAGGCAGTGTATTCATAATCATTTAATGCAATAACTCCTTTAGATAGGCCTTAAACTCTTCAGGCATCTTCCCATCACCACCACTGTGAAGAAATCTGACTTGCGTAGTTTCTCTAGAATGGAACATTTCACAGAAAACCACTCCGAGTGACTTTATTTATGCAGATTTTTTGAAAAATGGGTGGAATTCCCCTTTAACAGCCCAGTTAAGTTTCCTGGTGCTCTTGATTGCTTTGTAGCTAGCATGTTCTCCATTGCATTTATTACTGAAAAAAACAGAGCATGGAGGTTACTGAGGTGTTCAGATCTATAGGAAGACAATTCAAACTAAAGTGGGCGATAAAGCCAACATGTCTGAGTTTAGCATGGGCTTCAGTATAAAGCAGTTTTTTCTTTTTTTAAAACCTTGATGACTCCCTTGTAGAGCTGTTCAATGAGACTATTTATTGTTGTGATAAATTACATTACAAAATGTCACAATAAGCATTATTGAGCATGTTGATATCGCAAGTACTTGCTTGATTGATTACAAAGACAGCATAATTAGTCCTGTTTAAATTTAGTAAAGCACAGTGTGTAAAACATTGAATACACATATTGGAGTTCATCATTTTTGGTAGTATTTTTAAAAAGTGGGTTTACTTTGTCCAACTTATCAGAAATGACAAATGTTATGACCTTGTGTATAGTAACAAAATGTAAAAAAAAAAAAGGTTAAAAAAAAAGGTGATATTTTGTGATTTTGCCCACGTCTACTCCCCTGTGCATTGAGGGACTCACCAAAATGCTGTCTGCATTTGTAAGATGATGGTTAAAAAGACACTGCTTCCTCTGCTCTCCTGCACCGTGAACTGGTGTTCAAACTGAGCAAGCAACCTGTTCAGGGTTACCAGATTTGGCAGAATCCCCAGTTTAGCATTTTCATGCAACTTTCATGAAGGGTTTTGTACCTTGTAGGTTATAATGGAAAAAAATAAGTAGAGCTTGTGCTGTGGTGCATATAAACAATAATAATAATGACCAGATCATGACAATCCAAATATGTACAGTTGTGTGCAAAATTTTGGGCGCCCTGGTCAAATGACATTTTGTTCATTTTCAAAGTGAAAATAAGTTACTGCACCCTCTAAGAGAACACACTTCTGCACATTTTAATACACAGCTACTGTTTACTTGCCATTTGTTTATTTAACATATTGTTAAAAAAGTCTAAATGAATGGGCTGTGTAAAAGTAATGGCACATTTTGTAATTTGTTGTATGTTTTCCAATATGTTAAACTCAGCAAATAAATAGAAAATTTTGCACTAACATTTGGAGGACAATGTCATATTTGAGGGGCTCCCGAGAGGCACAGCCATCTAAGCGTTGGCCCTATCATCAGGAGATCGTGAGTTCGATCCCTGGTGATGCTACAGCCATCCGTAGCCGGGAGTCCAAGAGAGCACAATTGGTCTTGCTCTCTCTGGGTGAGTAGAATGGCCCCCCTCCTCCCCACATCACTCAAAGCAATGCTAGTCAGTGCAGGCGTCTGTTAGCTGACATAACAGAACTGGCAGTTGGCGCTTTTCTCTGAGCGCGTTTGGCTGTCCAGTGATGTTGCATGAGGGCAGTTCAAAAAGATGCAGTGGTGCCTCACCTTCACCCTCCTAGCATTGATGGTATCGTGTGATTGGGGGAGTCCTAACTAGCGGGTGGAATTGGAAATGACTAAATTGGGAAGAAGATTGGGGAAAAAAGTCATTTGCACTTGTTTGCTGTAAAAGACCTTGTTGAGGATTTTTTCAGTTAGAAAACCAACCAAACATGTCATTTTAATAAGGGGTATTTAAATGTTTGCAGGCGACTGTACACACATTTTAATACCAGGTCTAAATGGGGTTTTGGCCTCCAAGCTGGACGCCTGCTCTATAATAGTGATAGGATCATTAAAAACTTGCACTACAGACTCATAATTTTGAGTCTGAGAGTGTTACTGAATATAAATGTTGAACTTAATTTATGCTTGCAATGTTGGCCTGGTTTTCAGGCTCGGGCAGACTGCCCAGTGCAGAATGAATGAAAGAGTCAGCTGGCCTGCGAGTATCAAGGAGGGGGGGTTTCACCCCAGCATCTCTTTAATTCGCCCCATTACAGGATCAAAGCAACAGTCTCGTGGGCAGGTACAGAAACGAGTGTTTAATGTGGCAAGGGGAAACCTGATGTTTGCACAAAACCTTCACGTACCGTTGGGCCGTCCAGTGACCTGCTTCGTACACAGCTCATGCGATGCGGGGTGTGCGTCGGCGTCTGTCAGCAGTCTTCGTAATTGCACATTCTCACATACTGCTTCTGTTGTGCCAAGAGTTCTGCTCGTGCAGCAATAAAGATTTTTTTTTTGTGACAACTTGTTAATTGCCTGCCAATTACTCTCTGAAGTGTCAGCGCGGCTGTGGCGTGGATTGCCTCAATAATTGCTCTAATAGCTCCTCTTGAACCGCGCATCAACGAAACCAATATCTCTGATACTTACTGCACAGAAAGGGGTGGCGCTGTTCAAGCCCTCCAACAGTCATTCATTAAAAAAAAGCAGCTTCATCTCTGCACGAAGTGTGAATCAGCAGTGAGCTGCAGGAGTGCACTTTCAGAGAAGGACCACCAACATGCCGGCTGCATGCGCCCCCCCCCCCCCCCCCCACCTTGTTGTTCCCCAGTATCTGCAGTGTTGCCATTTTACTGCAGTGATCGTAAAAGAGGCGTCGCACAGCCTGTGCTGCCTCCTTGTGGACATGTGATGTGGCAAGAGCAACACACGTAGCCTGAGGCCAGCTACATGCAGCCCTAATGAAGTCCTAAGCGTAATGCAGGTTCTTCTGTATGTCTAGCTAAAACAGATCGAGCCTTTAAGGAGTTCCTCGACACAAGGAATCCAACCAAGCAGCACTCCTCAACGCTGGAGTCCTACCTGATCAAGCCAGTGCAGAGAGTGCTGAAATATCCCCTGCTGCTCCGAGAACTGGTGTCTCTGACTGACACGGACAGTGAGGAGCACTATCACCTCACAGGTACATCACAGACACATTCCACCATCTGCGACACGTTAATCAAGCTTTCACTTAAGAAGTAATCAATAGCAAAGATGATGAGATATCATGGAAAATGGGACAGGTTATTCTTTAAAATGTGTACTTTTAAAAGAGAAATCTTCATGTTTGCATTTGGCTTTATGTAATCAACTGAACTCATAAGAAATGGTACTTCATAATTGTTACAGAGGCCTTGAAAGCTATGGAGAAAGTGGCCAGTCACATAAATGAGATGCAGAAGATCTACGAGGATTATGGCGCAGTATTTGACCAGCTGGTAGCTGAACAAAGTGGTCCAGAAAAAGAGGTATGGCATCAAATCCACTGTTGGCCTTTACATTTCACACACCTCTTTACATATGACTGTTTCTCAGGTAGTTTTTCCATATTGAAATATGACAAAATCTTTCCCTCAATTCCGTCTAAGGTCACAGAAATTTCCATGGGAGAATTCCTCATGCATTCCTCTGTGATCTGGCTCAACCCATTCCCATCTCTGGGTCGCATGAAGAAGGAGCCTGAGCTGACTGTATTTGGTGAGTGGTCGCTGGGCCCATGCCCACTTTCTTGTGTTTGACTGGTCAAAAAAATGCCTTCTTTTTAATAGCCATGAGAGCAACTTGCCATGCTCTTATTGGGTGGGAAAATAGCTGAGGATGTCTTTCACTATACACTATATGTCTAAAAGTATATACACACCCCTTCTAAGTAGTGAATTCAGCTGCTTTAAGGTGCACCCACTGCTGACACAGGTGTTCAGTTGTATACATACATATTGTATAATTACCATAGAAAAGCAATGCCAGTACAATAGGACATGCTGGAGCTGCTGCATATGAGCCCTATGGTCACTGTGTCCAATGCCAAGCATCAGATACAGGGTTATAAAGCCTCCAGTATTGTGCTGTAGAGCAGTAAAACTGCATTGTCTGAAGCGATGGAGCTCCATCCAGTATATTTGGGATGAGTTGGAGTGATAGTCAAACAGGCCTCACTAATGCTCTTGTGGCTGAATGCAATCAAATCCTCACAGCAATGTTCCAACATCTAGTGTAAAGAGCCTCCCAAGACAAGTAGAGACTGTTGCTGCAGGAAAGGGGGAAAACAACCTTTTAATACCCTAAATTGCAGAAGAAACACTGGCTAAGCAGGTGTCTATAAACATGTGGACATATAGTAGAACAGTGACATCCAGATGTCATAAGCTTTGCTGCAGCTGGCTTATTATTAATTCTAGGATTCATTTTTCTGAGATTCTTGTAATTTAACCGAACAAAGAGCTGGCTAATAAAAGCTATTTTGGTGACACTTTCTTGGAAAGACTTGGAATGCCCACTACTTTTCCATAACCCTTTCCCATGAGATCTTGAAAACCCACAAGATGCCCTCAATGGCATTTAAAGTCAAAGTTTGTGTGTGATATATTAGCTGTCCACCATACAAGCACATTATGAGTAATTCATTGCAGAGCTTCAGTATAATTGATTGACTATAAAAGAATTTGGTCATAAAAGGGGGCAAAAAAACAAAGATGTTTTTGGTCCTACTTCAGCAGCCGTCGTTGCTCTGTAACTATCTGCGGTTTATAAAACTGATTTTCCATGATTTCACAAAAAGATGTTGCAGTGCCATTTGTCATTCAGCACTGGGATTATTGAGACTGCTTGTAAGAGAAACACTCTGTGAAGTAGTTCTAACGTCTTTATGAAAAAGGAAAATGTAAAGTTTTTTTCCACAGGGCTGTCATATATGTCCTTTTGCAAAGTCTCCTACTAAGACCCTGCATCAGAATGTCTCCCATGCTCACAAAAAAGGTCTCTTTTTTTCTCTCTCTCTTAAGTGTTTAAGAAAGCGGTGATACTGGTCTACAGGGAGAGCAACAAACAGAAAAAGAAAATGGTGAGTCTTCACTCTGACATGCAACCTGTCAGTGCAACGAATACATTGGCAAATTAATCAAAGGTGACCTTTTATTTTTCCATCCTTTCTCTGTTTGTGTGTCTGACAGAATGTTCCCCGTTCTGCACACTCTCATGGAGATCCAGACCCCTTTAAATTCCGCTGGCTCATCCCCCTGTCAGCACTGCAGGTTAGGCTGGGCAACACAGCAGGTAAGGTGCCCTTTAACTTGGACTAGCCAGCCACTCTTTCCTAACTTTCAGACTGATGCAAATCAGCTGTAATATATACTAATAATCATCTTTTCCATTCTGGGCACAGAAACCAACTGTGTCTGGGAGCTGATCCACACCAAGTCAGAAATAGAGGGCAGACCAGAGACAGTGTTCCAGCTGTGCAGCAGGTGGGAGGCAGGCTTGTTCAATTCAGAAATAAAGCACTAATTTATACTTGACAAGAAGCTGAATGGTGCCATCCCTCTCTCATTCAGCATGCCAGAGTGCAAAGTCAGCATTGTCAAGGTGATCCGCTCCGTCTTGAGGGAGAATGTGCGACGGGGTATGCGTGGAACCGAGCGTCCAGCTGATAGAACCTGCAAAGAGCGTTTTACTCCTATGAGGAGAAATCTACCTTCTTCTGCTAAGCTTGGTCAGTCTTTTTCCTCATTTGCTGGTTGATTTGCTGCCCCTTTGCTGGAGGAGTTAAAGGAGAATTCCACAAATGTAATTCATTTTTAATTTTAATTCATTTTAATAAAATTAAGTTAAGATGGTAACAGAGTCATTCAGAGTGGCTTGATGTGAAATGGTTAACTGTAGAGAAATTTACCGACGCAGGTTTCTATACAGTGGTAGTTATGGTAGGTTCTATACAGTGGTAGCCATTTATTCATACATTCATTCATTCACTCATTCGTTCATTCGTTCATTCCAAAACCACCAGTGAACTGAGTTTTTATGTTATGTTGATCATGTCAAAATAGTGGGAAATCTGTCAGGGAAAACGTTACCTCGAGATTTTGCCTTGCCCTGTATTTTTAAAAAATATGCTTCAGGCCAAAACTTTATCTTAAACTATCATAAACTAATATCTCAGGCATGTATTCCTGTAATAATGTTCTGTGAGGAAGCTTATGGAGGAATTAAGATCTAATTTCTATCGCCACCTCTGTGAACAATTCTCTGTTTCTCCAAAATAAAGCATTTCACATCAAACCATTGTGACTGACTGTATCTTAACAATTTTATAATGCGGTGGAATTTAAGCCCAAGCGTGAACTGATGTAACCCTACTGTTGATATCCATGCAGAAAACAGGCAGTGATAGCAAAGTAGCTGGGCCAGATGGTTGCACTTTCACTTAGGAAGGCTAACATCTGTGTGTTTTGTGGGTGGATGTGCATGTTTTGCAGGTTCTTCTCGAGCGTCCTGGCTCTGCAATAAGCCTATAGATGTTCTTTCCTACACCAAAAGTGACCAGCTGAAGACCCCACTCCTCGATTCTGATTCAGCCAGTGAGAGTAGCGGGACGCCCAGCAGCAGAGGGCCTCCTCTGGACCAGCCCACAGATCCTCGGCCTGCTGAGGCCAGGCATCCAGGCATTGGACCGAGCTGCATTAAAGAATCAGACATCCTTGGTGATGAGAGTAACAAATACAGTGAGTGTTCAGGTCAACATGATTCAGTCGAGGCTCGGCTCCGTGAGCTGCGTCTGACTGAAGTCCCACAAGCTCCACGTGTCCAGCCTGAAGGAGGAGAATTGGATACTCCTGAGAGACAGCCTCAGCTGCAAAGACATCACTTCCATGCGGTGAAACCCAGGCCAGGCGGAGACGGTAGTAGCTTTAGGCGCAGCCAGGGGGCACTATTGAACATGAGGCAGCACAGCCGCTCTCTGAACAGCCAATCGGAAACAGCAGTGGTCAGTGTGGACCTCAATGCCCTGCTGGAGCGAGAGTTCAGCGTACAGAGTCTGACCTCAGTGGTTAATGAGGACTGCTTCTTTGACAACGCCAACGAGAAACCAGAGGGCAGCGCCATGGCAACGACTTCGTAGCTAACCTGTACCTGACCTGCTAAAGTCTAAACGACTTCTGTCCCCTCAGAAATCAATCAGTCGTTTCAGGCCCATGAGGTGTGAACTGCATGTGAAGAGGACTACGTCAAATACCTACTGAATGTCGAGTTGTGTGGGTTCACTTCAAAGTCTTCTGTGCTGCCTTTTTACATAGCTGGCAACTGAGGAAAAGCCAGCTTTAGTCAAAGTCAGTTGATTAAAAGAAAAAACTGTTCTGTAGTGCCACATTGACAGTACAAGTGCACCGATCTGATACACTGGATCAGTATTGGCACCGTTACCATTAAATGGAGTGAGTATCGTTACAAATGCACGATTGAAGCAGTTTCTTAACCAAAGTTGCTTGAAAATAGAAGAGTGTCATTCCAAAACCTGGTACTCACTTTGTGTTACAATGGAACTGAATGCTCTACATAAGCTAATAATCATGAGTGATCACAATACAGGCAAACCTGTTAGTTTAAGGAGATGAAACAAGTGTGTGCAAACATGAAATGGGCCACGTGTTTTTCACTCGAGTGCTGCAGCATGTCAAAGTAAAAGCTTCTCTTAACAAGGCGAGACAGCACATCAGAATAAAAGCCATGTCCAATTTTCTAATTCTGTTGTGTTTCACACCAGCTTCGTTAACAAGTTTTAATTATTAAAACTTATGTTTAACATCGGCTTCAAAAAATAAATAAAAAATGGAAAAGTCAAATTTTTGTGTGGTTTATAAAGTGTGAGATGATGTGATGCCCTATAATAAATTGGAAGAATATTGTTGAAATACTAGTTTTACAAATCCCTAATTACCAAATTTTCTTCAAATAGATACATCGTGTTTTGGAATGGAACTCTTCCATTGTAACAGCACATTTATATGAGGTATACAGATTTTAACCTGAAGAACAACAAGAAATAAAAATAGATCTATACATTGGATCTTGAGTCAAGTATCGGAAGAGTAAAAAGTTGTGTTGGTGCATCCATGATTGACAGCTACCTTTACTAAAACTGATTCTCCCCCTACTCAACATTAGCCTGTACCAGTTAGTTTCGCACCAACAAACTAATGTGACTTTCTCTTTGATACAAGCTTGATTTAATAGCCTGAGTAATGATGCAAAGTGAAGTCAGTCAGCCCACACACAAACACACACATTGCGACTGGTACTATTGAAGCTGTGCTTTGCCTCCAGTCTTAACAGAAGCAGAGGCTTCGGAAACAGCTATAGGAATAATTCTTTTTTTTTCCCCCAAACTCTGCCTTGCTGTATTTTGTTTCGTGCACTACATACACATTTTGCCTACTTTTTAGCTTTTGCTTTTATTTTTATTTGTACATCATGGAGTCAGTGGACTTTTAAAACATTTTTTAAACATTATTTATTGATAGTTTATATTTCTGTTTAATAGGAAGCCAAACTATGGGTTAAGACTTGACTTTCTTGAAGTTAACAACACAGACAGGAGCTCTGCAACTGAACCGGACACGGATTGTAATGTAATTTATCTTGATTAGTAAGGCTGCCATGATATATGTAGTGACAGGTGTATAAAACAGTCACACTATCAGATACAATCAGCACAGATTAACTGGGATGTGCTGTGTTGGGTACTTGCCATAAAAAAGCAGTTAATTTTTTTTAAATGTCCAAATATGTATAGTATTTTTTTTCTCACAAATTACTGTACTTTAACTTAATTTTTAATATTGTATATCCCTTTGACATTTCAAAAATTTAAAAAGTGCTGTAAATGTAATAAACAATGTTTGGTAACATGGTGGTGTGGAGAGTTCTTTGTATGAAAAAATTCCTCTTGTGGTATCGAATGAGGGAATGAGTGTTAAAAGGATGTGGTTGAATATTGACAAGGCAAATACACTCAGTGATGTTTTAATCTCTTATTTACTTCATGGATATTAAGGCCTGTCTAAGAAGGATGAAGAACCACAATCAATAACAGAACTGAGACTGAGCAAAGATTCATTTTTTATATTTCTGCTTTTTAACCCATAAACATGAACATTTACCATCAAAAGAATATAAATGTATTTTATTTATGCGCTTCGGTTGCCTCAACAGTTTTCTCTCAAGTCTTTGACAGCTAGTGAACATTTTTCTCTGAGAACCTTGACATAATGGAACCACTTTTTGCTGTGAAGTGATTAAAGCATTACTATAGCTTTAGAATATGACAGCATTTCAGAGTATGTCACCTTTTCTGTTCAGCACTAACCTCCCTAGTGAACGCCATGCATAAAAGGGAACGATGACCCGAATTACAGAAACACTTTATTTTTTCTGTCCAAGCTGTCCACAGATTCTCTTTGGTCAGACTCCTGGCTCATAAAGGCCCTTCTGTTATCGCCCTGTTTTCAAAGCTTGTTATTTATTTATGCTTTTTTTTTACATTTCAATCTGCATTTCTTGAACTACAGACTTAACACGATAAGTCTTAGCAATGATGCTGTTTGCCTAATACAACCCAGAACATCTCTAACCAAGCCAAGGCCACTGTAACTCATTCCCTTGTTCCTGCCACAGTTACACTTCAGCTGGCCATTTGCCACGCTCTCCCATCCAGGAGAGACGGGAAGGAATGGTGTAAAAAATTCATGCTCGTGCCCCAGTGAAAATGTCACCACTAAGAGCAGTCCGTTGTCTCCCCGTGCGAACATTGGCCATTAACATTTCTCTTTCTTTATCGGGTGGTGAGGGTGAGGCTCTTTGCTTTTGCTGCTGCGTCTCTGGCGCTGATGCTTTTGTCTCAGCTCTTCTCTGAAGTCGTAGCCGATCAGTTCATGGTTTTCCCTGCACAGCCTGCCATAGGCGTCCGCTAGGGCCCGGAAGTGGGCCATGGAGAGCTGCACAGGCCGGAGAGTGGGGTCAACATCGGCGCTGCGTAGAAGCTCCTCAGCCAGCTCGAGCCGCTTGGCCTCGGGGAACAGCATCCTGCGGGGAAAAAGAGGGAAGCATCACATGCTGACTCCATGAGTTAGCATTAAGAAGAAGAAAGGCTGGCATGGAAGTGACATGGTGCGCTCTGTGCAGATGTTCGCTTAGCGCTGCCCAAACAAAGAGAGTGCCAACGCATGCTGTTGCTGCAGCTGCTGCGCTTACATAAGTTCACTCCTCATATCACTATGACATCCCAATGACTCATAATTGCTGCTCTTCTTGCACAGCTTCCTTTGTTAAATGGGCCCTAACATTGCTACGCCCCCGGGTAACTTCTGAGGAGTACCTGGAGCACAACTATGCAGCAGGGACAGCGATATCTGTAAGCCCTGGGCAAACTATCACTGAATTAAAAAGGACAGCAAAGTAGAGAGTGGGGATGTGAAAAGGTGTAGAGGAAGGAGAAGTAGAAAAGTGCTTACTCAAGTCCTCTGTGGCAATGTTTCCCCCGGAACTGGAAGACGTTCCTGACCAATTTCTGCACAAGCTTAAAGGGCTGCTGGATCTGGGGCTGAGCCAGAGGAGTGAAGTGTACCACCCCCACATCCACCTACACACACAAACACCACAGGAGATAACGATGGTAGAGCACGACTTCAAATCACACTGAAGAGCTACACCCACACGCACACCCACATGTAGACACATCCAGTACTGGGTGGATAGAAGTAAGAAAGGAAGGAAAGAGTGGTAGAAGAGGAGGGGGATGACGCAGCATGTGATGGCAAGCCAGCTCCAGTTGCCACAGTAACACCTGTTTGAAGGGCCATGAAAACAAGCCTCTTCAGATATGAATACTAAGTGAGGCTCTTGTTGCACTGCTGCTTGCCGAATGTTTTGCAGCAAAGCGCATGAGCATGATACAGGCACTGTTTGCAGAATCCAGCTTTTAAAGGAGTCTGCCTTTCGCAGGCTGTAACCTGAAGGTGGGCGATTGTATTAGGACGTCAGAACTGGACCAATTTCGAGGGTGAAGGAGGTTGGCCTTCGCTTCTCTCCATCCCCGCTGCCTCGCCAATCCCCCCAGTCAGCGCTAAGCTGATATGACAAACTGTTGAAGTAATCGTGCCAGACCCAGCAGAGCCCTGCTCCTCCTCAGATCTCCCTCCCTCGCTCATTCGTTTTCTCTCTCTCTCTCTCTCTCTCTCTCTCTCTCTCTCTCTCTCTCTCTCTCTCCGAGGGACGCCTCTTCCCTTTCATTGTAAGCAATAAAAGGGAATTGCGCACAAAGAGCCACACTGCCACTTGCGGCGAGGCAGACAGCTGCCAAACCCGAATTGAAGCGTTTTCCTTCTTGATCTGAGTGTGTGTCGGGAGGCTGCAAGAGCTGTTCCCGCATGGGGCTTCAAAGGGGGTCTCGCCCCGAGCCCCCCCCCACCAGGACCCGACCTGCAGCAGAGCTGGGAAAAGGGACGCCTGCCGCCAACGGTGAGCTGAGGGACCAGAGGAAAGCGTCTAGTCGTGTACAGTGTGGTTTTACTGGAGCTCTCTGGTGGATATTCTGAGGACTAAATAGACTAGACGAAATGAAGGCTTAACGCTCCATCTGGAGGATGCAGACATGGTAACAGCCATAGGACGGTCACTGACATCACAAACAGGTATGTATCCCAAATCTCTTGCTAACCACTACTGTCATGTACTCACTGAGTATGAAAGTGTTTAATTGCTGTTCCTGCCTCCCTCTTACTCTTGCCCCTTTTTTGTCGGATGGGCAGGGGGGTGGCATAATGGGTATTTGGAGGGAGGGAAGAAACATAATTAGTCCAAGGAGAGAAGAAAAATACGGTAATTGATTTGCTCTGGATTCCTCCAAGCTGCACTTAGCTCAGCTCTGCACTGGCTCAACTTTTTGCCTAAGCTGCTGGTGCTGCAGTGATGCAGGACACCCCTCAGGCAGCAGTCTAGGCTTCTAGGACCACTGCAAGTGATGCACTTTTGCTTAGAAATAAATTAAGGACAAGATACGAGGCTTTGGAATGCCGGCTCTGCTTTTGGGGCCACGAAGACTGCTGCATTACGCCCGAGCTGTCTGAAAAGGGTAACTGTGACAGCAGCTATCAGAAGCCATTGACTCATCTGCATCATTGTGCAGAAGGAGCTCAGACACTAAGGAAATCAATTTGGCCACCTGTCACTTATTGAGGTGAGGACGCTGCTTTTAAAATGCTCCCCCTCCTGCAGTAGCTGTACGAATATGCAGCCACAGCCAGGAAGGTCCCCCATCTGCTGTAAAGTGGCAGCAGAAAAAGAATGCCTTTAATTCTGCTCCCTGCTGAAGTAATTAGACCATTTATATTCCGCACCTCATGATTTAGGAGGGCAGCTGGGGTAAGTCGATATTGCGACTATACATGCAGCAGCATTTCAGCCACCAGGGCTGTCCCAGTCACTTTGGAGGGTGATTTACGAAAATGGCAGCTACATGTCCTCACTTGCTGCTTGGCGGTAATATATCCAGCTGCCACCATTAATCCTCTTCTGATAACCTTAACACACGAGAAACTTTCATCTTAAATCACCTCAGCAATGCCCCCCCCCCTCCACACCATCGCTGCCTTGAAGATGCATCCACTGTGTCATACTCTGCCTTTAAGTGGAGCTCCTGTGCAGCAACCTGAGAATGACTCCTTAACCTGCTTTAGCCCTTTAATCTCTCCTTCCATGACACTCATTCATCTCGCTTTCTCCTTGCAGTGAGGTAACATCTTGGAGAACGTAATCGGACCAGTTAAATTAAAGTGGGTTTCATTTTCTTGCCTATGCATTTAAAGAGAGGAAAAAAACAAGCAAATCATAACCTCTAATGAATTCCACATGAATTCTGTCCTCCAAATTAGCTCATTACATAAGACTCTAGATTCACACTAATAAAAACCCCTTTTCTCTCCAGCTAATTTAATCCTATTTTTCTCTCTACAAAGACTTCATTTATGCAGACTCTGGAACTACTGTACTTGTGCTCTGTATTCACAAACTAAGCCACAGTGACCAGCAACCTTCACTTCCACAGCTCTCCAAGTATGTGGCCCTAATCTTGGGCAATACCCTTGAAAAATGTTCTCAAAAGCAAAGGGAAACTCTTACGCTAAACTATGGCTAAACCAACATCCCAGAACATGTGACTTGTCACTGCACTGGTGTTTTGTGGCCTAATAAGTGTTTTTCTCATGGAAATACATTAATATGCAAAATCTGGCCAAATTCACAGCACCACTAAAGTCAAACTACATTAATGTAGTTATGTAAAAACAAACTGTAGGAACAAACCGAAGATATCGGGAGTCGCTTCTGTGTCAGCAGATATTTGCATAAAAAATATTGGTATTGCAGAGAGATTTAGATTTGACTGATCTTTTGAAACAATGATAATGTATTTATTTGACTCCGCAAGAGCTGGATGTTTAGGCGATGCTGGACTGCTGTGGCAAAATGCCTGTATTATACACCTTTTGCTGCATTTTTAACCCTCTACAAGTATGTGTTGAATGTTCCTGTCATGCTACTGGTATAGACCCAATTTCTATGTTCTATAAATATTAATATATTCACATCAGTATCATCTTCACAGGTGCCTCCCTATTTCAAATGGCAACTTTAGCAAAGAGGGCAAATATATGCCCTCATGGAAGTTCACTGCACCAGTACAAGTGTTCGCCATCACTTGCTTTACTGTAGGAGAAAGATGTTGTCCAATTATTGTTATGGAATTTTAACCCAATTTGCCAACCTTCTCCCAAGTCCACCATCATTAATAAGCTACACTATATTTGTCCTCATAATTCTCAAAGTCCCATCACCCACTTTCACCTGAGTGTCGATCCACTATCCAAAAGGGGTGCGAACAGTTATAGCCCCCTCAGGTCTAATGGGAACCCATCGTTTTCCTTACGTAATGAGCAGCAAAACAATGGAATATACAACTGGGGAATACATAAACCAAAGAGAGAGAGAACAGTCCAGCAAGAAGGAGAGATGCATTAATCATGATGGCCCATTCAAAAGAAACACAATTACTTCAGTTGCAGCGAGGTCAGCGAAAGGAGAATGTACGGAACCAGTTCACAGTGGTTTGTGCTCGCTGCAGCTGCTGCTGCATGCAAGGTACTTCCCCATCCTCCACGAACAGCCCAAGGCATGGATGGGAAGCTAAAGTGCTGCCTGATCTCTGAGCATCTCAGCAGAGGTGATTTCCCCAAGAGAGGCTCTCTAGGGGCCCTTAAAATGAGCATGTGATGAGACAAGGCAAGATGGACAGGCAGGAAAACAGAGCTGGCTCAAAATGGAAAACCAAGCAAAATGTCCTATTACTTTTGAATAACTGTCATGCGAGTAAAACATTTGCAAAGTAAAATCGATCTTGGTAATAAACCCAGTGAAAAAACAACACATGCAAGAAGCTTTGACAACAGAAGAGTATTTACAATTACTATTAACAAGAACGCCGCTTTTAGTATGAACGTGGTTATTCCCTTAGCAGTTGAAACAAGGCTGTTTTGACAGCTACATTTACAGTTATCAGATGGCACCTTCAGCCAAAGCTGTGAAACATGAAGGGCTTTAATGCAAAAAAAGCAATTAAATGCTGAAAATAAGCCAGTGCAAATTGCACATAAAAATCCCTCGTGTAGAGAAAGGACAATCTCCTTGTCCAGTCAAGCCGCAGTGAGGAGCAGCAAGAGGTGATAAAATCAAGGCACCACACTTATAATAGCTTTCCATTCCTTCACACATCATCACCTCCCACAACCACACTCCCTAGGCACATGTTAACAGCCTACACCCCACCACCACCACCACCCCCCCCCCACCCCGCCATGGTTTACTTCATTTATTTTTTTGGCTTCCGAGCATGGTTCAAGCATCAGCACTTAGGTTCTCCTTGGTGAGGTGACAAATATCAGGGAAAAAAAACAAAAAGAAACTGCAGGTTGTTTCATCTCTGCAACCCACCAGGGCCTGAGAACATGCCGACTGAAGGTCAGCACCACCAAAGGTAGGGGTGTGTGCTGTTGCTAGGGCTTGTGTTGGGTTTGCTGTGGTGCATTTATTGATTGAGTGAAGGGGATGTCAATGAGAAAGACCATGAAGACAATCAACTGACCTACAAGACACACGCCCCATGTTTGTTGTTTACATTGGCTTCCTTGAGTTGAGCTTCAACCAAACAATGAATGCGTTGTATCTGTCGTGGTGCTGAGTTGTCATAAAATAGGCACAGTCTATGTTTTATCCTTCTCTGCCCTCTTTGTCATTCATGAATCAAGGCCCTAGCGCCACTCCCTCGCTCTCCTCTTCGTCCTCTGCAGAGGAGAGAGGAGTATAAAGGGGGATGGGATAGGATGGGATGGGATGGAGAGAGGGGGGTTCAGAGGAGCATCAGCTATGGCTGTCTCCTGAAGAGCAGATGTGGATGCTCCTGCTGTAGAGTGAGAAGTGTTCTGTATATGCTGTGGGATGCTGAGCCAAACTAAGGGATCACCTTGAAAACCAAAGAAAGAGAACTAGTCCTTTGACACACACGGTAGCTCGAACATCTGGCCAAATGTGAAATGAAGGATACAAAGCTTTATATCCATACTCGGGTATAACAATTTCAAGCAGAAAAAAAAATAATTTCTGCAAGCTAAAATAAGACTTTCTTTGCATTTTATATGTAAGCAGGAATAACACTAATAAATAACTGGCTAAAATCCATCTGATGTGGTTGAAATATTTTTTCTTCCGTGTACAAAAACAACATGAAACCTTAGTTTAGCTGATGTAAGCTAACCACATTTTCAGACGTTCCACTTTATACTATAGCTTTCTTAGTACGTTTAATCATAAGCAAAACACATTTAATGCAAAAAACATCTTTTTTTGTTTTTGTTAGTGACTCCCAGACCAGGATAGATAAAAATAAACCTGAATAACTTCACTTTAAATACATTTTTAGTAGCATTTTCCAATTTGGAACCAATTCTATTTAACGCAACACAGTTAATAGATAAATCGGTAAGGGCTTCATTCATAACCTGTATACTGCTGTCAGGCTAAGTAGTTTAAAGACAATTTTTTTTCAATTAATTCTGCAATTACAATGTCATTACCACAACACATTGACATCCACTGATGATCTTCTTTTTACTTGTTTGTAGAGAAAAAAACGTTGTATTAAATAGTTACATAAAAAAAATAAAAACGTTATAATAAAAACCGTTTAAAATGAACACAAAGCCTTTATAATATTTATAACTAATAACGTTACAACTGCTAAAATATATATATAAATATAAATTCATTTCAGCTTCTTATTCAAATTATCCAGTTCCACCTTAAATGGTGCAGCAGATCAATTCTGAGGCATAAGAACGCAGCCAACTGCACCATTTAAGGTGGAACGGGAAAATACGAATAAGAAGCAAACTCGCATAAATATCGGTAAAGAGAAACAGAGAAACAGTTTTGCTGTACTTCAGTTAATCCACTAAGTGATAGGAGTGTCGTTTAAATGCTGCTGAACTATATTGTGGGATTTTTGGTCCAAGTCTGACTCCAGGTTTGCTACGTTAATCAGCCTAAAGCGAATCTCCGTTGTTATGCTAAGCTAAGCTAGGCTAGCCCTGGCTGCAAACCGTTAAAACCGTTACGGCTTCGGTTAAAAAAGTTAAAAAGCTAAAGCCGCCGTCTTCCTAGCTGGAAAAAGAGTAGAAACTGAGTTCAGAAGTGGTCGTGGCGGTACTGTAACGCTAGCACTGGCTCTCTTTTCTCCGTTAACTTGAGGTAAAGCAGTGCACTGCGAGCTTTTGGGCAGTTTTGAAAACAGCTCCTTCTCCAAAAGCATGTATGGTGCCCGCTCATACGCTGTGGCTGAAATGGATGATATGAATGGATCCGCACGGTTAAACCCTCTAACGACCCCCCCCCCTCCCCTTTCCTCCTCTTCCTCCTCTTCCTCCTCCTCCTCTTCCTTCCTCACCCTCTTGTCCGGGTGTTTGTGGCATTTGTGCTCAGAGAGCCGCTGCGAACAACCTGCACCAGCCGAGGTAAGAGCATTTCTGCAGTCTCTGTCATCTCTTCACAATACAACATCGTGCAAGTAGCGACGTGTAATGACAGTATTGTCTATGAAACAGAACGACATAATTTTCCGTAAGTTCTGTGCCGGTGCGCAGAGAAACAACAAAAACCACAGTCACTTTCATTTACCTGATGGTGTAAGACCTGCTTTGCTGCTTCTCTGAGTGGTTTTTCAGTTAGGGACACTGCAGCTTTAAGTGCACATAGTGAAGCATCGCGTATAGCAGAAACTCATCTCTCCTTCTCCAGTGACAGTTCCAGAAGACCCCGGCACAAGACAGACATAGGCAGACAGGGGGGCTGAGAAAATCATCAGGGGCTCCCTCTCCAGTAATCAGCACTCTCGTCAGCCTGCATGCACCCTTCCCTTTGTTCCTTGTGAAGAAAAAGTGCATTTGGTGGTTGGGGGGGTAGGAGTAGGAGGAGACTCGTTCAATTCTCTCTTTCGTTTCCCTCAGGCAGGCTTCGGTGCTGAGGAGGCTGTGCTGCTGAGAGTCGCAGCAGGCGGACAGAGGGACGGGCGGTTTGACGGACGGGCGAGCCGCAGGGCCAGCCTGGGTGAATGGTGTCCGTGCGGAGGGACGCGGCAGGATGGCGTCCACGGGCACGCAGATCTTCGCCTTCGTGCTGGCTCTGCTGGGCATCCTGGGCGCCACAGTGGCCACACTGCTGCCCAACTGGAAAGTGAGTGCAGATGTAGGCTCCAACATAATCACCGCCATCTCACAGATGCAGGGGCTGTGGATGGACTGCACATGGTACAGCACGGGCATGTTCAGCTGCACCCTCAAGTACTCTGTGCTGGCGCTGCCTGCTTACCTGCAGACGGCACGCACCACCATGGTGCTGTCCTGTGTGCTGGCAGCACTCGGACTGTGCCTGGCCTCGCTGGGCCTCAAGTGCACCCGCTGGGGCGGCGGGCGACGCGCAAAACGCCACGCGGCCCTGGCGGCAGGCACCTGCTTCCTGGCCTCCGGCTTCCTGTGCCTGGTGCCTGCCTCCTGGTACACCAACGAGGTCATCGTCAGCTTCCTGGATGCCAACGTGCCCGAGAGCAACAAGTTTGAACCGGGTGGCGCTGTCTACGTCGCTTTCGTCTCGGCCGGCTTTCTCTTCGTCGGCGGCTCCATCTTCTGCCTGTCGTGCTCGGGAAAACGGCAGGCCCCTCAGGACTTGATCCTGCTCCCTCCGGATAAACTCCTGCTGCAACAGCAGCAACAGCAGCTGCTCCAGCAGCAACAGCAACAAGAGCAACTCCAGCACCAGTACTGCTCCCTATCACCTCTGGACAACAAGACTGGCTACAGCCTGCAGGACTATGTGTAAGGGGGAAAAACATACAGCCTCGGCCAGACACGTGCGAGGCGCTGCCGCACAAACCTCTGGCTCTGGCGATTACTAGATGAAAGGGGGAGGAGGACAGCGACTTTGATGCACTCCCCTCTCCCCCTTCTCCCCCTGTTTTCTGATCGGCAAGCACAAGCGGTGGAGGTATTCCCTAAGCAATGTCTTGGAACAGACGGATCGTGAATACTGAGGTGCGCTGCTGTGGAGAGAGCGCTGCAGTAGCAGCTGAAAGCGATGACAGACAGAGAGAGAGAGAGAGAGAGAGAGACAGAGCGCAGACGATAAATAAATGCAGATATCCAGTATCCAAGCAAAGCGTATTAAGAGTTCCTTGGGGAGTGGATTAGCTGTAAGGAAATCTTTTTCTCTACCCCCTCATTCCCTATACCCCACCCCCCTTACCCCCCTCCCCAAAGATTAGAATTGAAAAGCAATCGTTTAGCTGCTAACAATCTTTTGGTAACCTCTGTTCAAAGTAAGTCGGCAATATGTCTCTTTGAGGCAATAGTGTGGGTAGCCAGTTTGCAAGCCTTTTCTTGTGGTTTTTCTGTCCACACCTGTCCACTTTTGAGTAACAGTAGAACTAATGCAATGTCTTGTCTTATTTTGGTAGCTGATAGAATGATTGATATTCTGCCTAAGCATGCTGTCTGGAGCCTGTGCATAATGCAGCAGAATGCCTGGTAGAGAGAGTCGTAGCCACATTGCCCGTGCCTATATTAAAAAAAAAAAAAAAACAGAAAGAGAGAGAGAGATAGAAAGCTACAGAACAGTATACCACTGGAATTGTTTTGGGGAGAAAACGTGACGAGAGAGCGAATGGGGGTTGCTGGGTCAGGTATGAGAAACTCGCACTCTGGTTGGCACATCGAGGATAGGACGTGATGCTTGTACGTGATGTGCGGACAATCTGACGTGTTGCTGTTCCAACACTTTCTCATTTAGTCCCACACAAAATCAAGCTGGCTGAGTGCATGCTGCTTGCTGCTCAATCACCCACACACGAAAGTATACACCCGCGCACATATACACAGAGAGAAAGAGAGAGAGAGAGAGAGAGCTGCATGTGTGCTTTTTACTCGCGCCGATACTCACTGCCATGGAAACAGAATCCTGCACCCAAATATGTGTATATATTGTCTGGGGGGCTGTGTCATTCACTGCACTGGAGGAAAGCACTGTGAGTCTGCTGTCTCACAACACTGGAGGCTGTTGTAAGTCACTCCAGCCCAAATGGGGATCAGTGTCTGGAGAGGGAAAAACCCTATAAAACCCCCTCCCAGGCATGAGCACCAACCCCATTCTGCTTGTTCACCTTATCAGCAGTCTGCCAATCAGTTCTCCTTCTAAGAATGTAAGAAATGTAGGCGCGTTTGGAAAACAATGTCGAAAATTTGTCTATTTTATGTACACAGTGGCTGTTTTCATGGTAGTGAGGCTGCGCTTCATGCTCTATATGTCTGCTGATGTCCACTTTTAAACCAAACAGCACTTTTTCCCCCTATTTTTATTCCCAAATATGTCAGCAGTGCATCTGCTGTCAGATTTCCACCTGCAGCAGTTCACTCATCTTAAGTTCATCTGATTTCTCAGTGCCACGCTCATCCACAAGCTGCTTTTTCCTCTCTGCCTGAGTGCATATGGATGCCGCCTCATGCAGTGGGAGAGAACAGTTGCGTGTTGTGAGCAGGTCTGCCACTGTAGATACAAACTCAGAACGCACACTTTCACAACTGCCCAGCCTTGTTGTCCATATGTGTACAGCGTTCGTGTGCCGTAGTCATGCTTCTCAGCTTTGCGGAGGGGAGGAATGTATCTCCCATGTTGCTCTGCTCTGGCAAAGCAAGCTTTGGCAGTGATGGATGGCACAGTGCATTCTTCCTCTGAAACAGATTTCCCACGGGCAAGCAGATGGCTAGGCCCAGCTCGCCCCCTGCAGGCAGCCGTGGGCATGCTGAGTGGGCACAGCCAAGCACCGCACTGCCCTTCTGGGGCGGATTAACCCACCCCTCAGCCAACAGTGCCATCACCTGGACCATAATGACTACCCATGCACCGTTACTCAATGCAATAAGAACCCTCCTCATTCCCTCCTGAACTACTCATACACTGCCATGATTCATTTGAGAATGTGCCAAATCCATGTCTATTTTTGCAAATGTATCTTATATGTAATATGTTCTGCTTGCCAAATGACTAAAGTGACAAAGGTTGTTTATTATTTGAAGGCTCTTCCTCTGTCCTGTCAGGTTAAAAAACTAAAAAGATTGAAGTTTACATTGCACCAACATGACCAATATCAAGTTTTTCTTTTTGATTCCGCAGCACACATTTCATAAACAGAAGCCATTTAGTTTTAACAGGAGAGGCTTTAGAGTCGGGACATTTTAAGAAATGTTTATCATGCTTTGGGATTCCTTTTTTTTTCATTCCCCAAAGCCGTATACAGCCAGTTTGGCAGCTTGTTTGATTTTAAGTATTATCTTTTTTTTTTTTGCTACTGTTTGAAGAGAATATGAAGTTTCTAGTCTTAGTTCCAACACCCAGGCATGTTTATAGTGAATCTTCTTTATAAGAAGACAAACCATTTTACACCTTTACTTGTGTAACCCCATGTTACCACAATTTTTTGGTGAAACATTGAAAAGAATATGATACAAAGAAAGGCAGATTAAATGTAAATAATGAATAGTGCATTGAAAGAATGCCCTTTGTCTGGGAAAGTGTACCAGGCAAAACATATATATTACAGTGTGGCTTGTTCATTAGCACATTAAAACATGAGCTTCAAGTGGCCTAAGCAAAACAGAGCGGCCCATGGTTCCGTTTCGTGACAAATTTAATGGTTCTCAATTGGATAATTGCAGCTAATTTTTCGTGGATGCTTTAGCACTTCTTGATTTCGCAGAGAAATTAAGGTTCCAATGTTTCTCTACTGTTGTTTCAGTCTGCTTGTGCAAGTAGTTATATTTTTATTAATAAAACTATTTTGTGGAAGCAACAAGTCCTCATAAATCCTGAGTCTCATTTAGTAAAACTGAGCGTTTGTTTACTCTGAAGGAAAAGCGTTGTGCTATGCTGCCAAAATGTATTTATTTATTTATTTGTTTGTTGGACAGACTGTACTGCAGTGCCCTGTGTAGGCCGATATGCTGCTGATTGTAGTGCACCTGCATGGTTCATGCATAGGTAATTTCTTTGCTTTTTAAAATCACCAGTCATGGCTGTAGGACACAATGCTGGTCTCTGCTAGATTTAGACAATAAGGCCTTTATTAAGACATCATTTCCTTTCTTTTACCACTTGAATGGAAATACGCATCTATTGACAGATTGGTCAACTGTCAAATGAAGAAAAAGTGAAGGGTTTTTTGTGGTGCTACATCTCAAAAATATACAATAATACACTGAAAATACACTGAAAGTATATGCATCTAATTGGGGTTTGTGGGATGCAGAGCAGCAGCAGGTTAGTCATCCAGGTTGCGGCACAGAGCAGCCAATCTGAACGCACTCCAGAATGGAGATGGTGCTGAAATTGGCTCACTCTGTGCTGTGTCATACAGACCTGGCATCTTGAACGTGTCCCTCTCGCAGAGCTGCCATCTCTTATCAACTGCCTTCTGCTTAATATGCCTGCAAGCCTTTCCGGCATACTTGACAAACTACTTTAGAAACGGCTCCTTTATATAAAGACTGTATGTATGGATACCTGTGGCGTGTTGCCGCTTGTGGCTGACTCTTCACACTAATGTTTGTCTGTGCTCATCATGGTCAATTACATCAATATTGACACTGCGCTGCTTTTTCACGTCACTGTTTCCTCTTTCGAACAAACATCCATCCAGCCGTGATTATTCAGGGGAGACTGTTCTGGTTATAAAACATACAAAAATAAGGCTCACGAGGGAAAAGAACAATAATAAGACACGTTTTTCTGTGTATTTAACCTACATTTGCTTCAAAGGGTTCTGGCCTGTGCTGCAATCATGACAGACGGTAGTTCAGGACTTACTCTCTTGGGGCCATTTAGCACAGTGTCTAATTAGGGGTCATATTTCAGTACTTTTTTTAAAACGCCCTTGACAACTTTCACTTACAAATTGGAAGTGTATCATATCAACGTTTTACGAGGGGCCCCTCACATCACAAGAGAATGAGGAGACGGTGAGCAGTGGATTTTTTTAAATGAAATGTATTCACCATCAGTGAGCCATTCAAACTCTCTAATAAACTTATTTTTGAAACAGTTCGGATCATGACATACATAAAATTTGAGAACATGTGCTTAGACTGGCTATAAGCTTTAATTTAGGACCGTTTCATTTGTATTTGCTGTGTAGCACTGAGCTTTCTAGAGCTAAACAATGAAGTTATAACACCTGGAGTCTCAGTATAACCACAAACTGGATGTTATAGTTTTGAAATATTATGTATTTTTAAGTCTTTTATTGATATGGTTTATAAGCAGCTTTGTCTGGCATTTTTTTAAGAGTTACAGTAGATTTATAGTAGATTGCAATGATTCCCTTAAAGGAATAGTTTAGTGTCCAGTTGTGAGGCTAATATTGCAGAAACACTAGAAGTCACCCAAATCTTTTTTGTGAACCCCAAAACCTCTCTCAACCTGCTCAAACCATGTCCCACAGACTTGTCGATGTGGTTTTAGACACAACATGACTTGCTGTGAACTAGAAGACAACAGAGGTGCTGAATTCTGACTCCTCTAATTGTGCATGCATGTTATGCAGGCATATGGACACTGCTGGTGTTTGAGACTTCTGTTGTTTCTCTTTATAAACAACTATTAATCTTGAATTTTCAAACTGAAAATACATGTTTATAAATAGAAACAATTGCAAACGTAATGTATGATTTGTGTGCAGGCGAGGGGCAGTCAGACTTCAGAACAACATGCCTAAAATCGCAGCTTACTTGAAGTTTTTGTACGTTGTTATAATTCACAGTTATAGTTCAAGTCATATTGTGCCCTAAACCATATTGACACATCAGGTTAAGAGAAGTTTTGAGGATGTATTTACAGAAAACATTCGGGTGACTACTGACTTCTAGCGTTTCTTAGCAACATTACACTCGTGTTGACCTTCTTGCCAATGTCTTGGCTAAAAGACCGTGTTTGGGATGAGTGGAAAATTGTGTTAAAAAAGATATGATCAAAAACTAGAATGAGTGGATAAGCTCCCCTTTTTTAGTTGCATTGTGTGGCACGTAAAATAACCAGCTGAATGCATTGACACAATGATGTATGCTCATTATTCTACAGGTAAGTATGAAGAACTGGTTAAGTTACTTTATAATCGTAAGACTGATGGGGCTCAGCAACAGTAGACTCCCACCATCAAATATCCATCAGCAATAATGTTAGGCCATAATAGATGGTGGAGGACAATCAGTTAAAGCACTGCTATTGTTCACTACGGGTAAAAGGAGGCATTTTTCCTCGATCAAACCATTATCTTCTGCAGGACAAGATATGGGGATATAATATGGTTGTGTCACACACAGATATGGACACACACACACACACACACACACAGCAAATGACCTTGCCCTGATCAAGACTTCCATGTCTCTGCAGCACTAACCCCAGAGCGTAGCTCTCAGGAATGATGATACTGCCCTTGCCTGGTGGGCTGTAAACTGCTGAGACAGGCAGGATGGGTTGCAGAGACAAAAGGGCCCACAAGAAAAATAATACTATCAGATCTGACGGTTCACAGCTTGTAATGTTCTCGAGTAAGCACTGGCTTAATGCTTTGAAATTTTTCTTTACGCCTTCTTACCTCAAATTAATGCTGCAGTAAATAGAAGCGTGTCAGGGATATTTATAGCACACTTGTATGGCTGAGCATCGTTCATCTTCTAAAATAACATTTTAGAGAAGGGTTAGGGTTTCCTGTGCACAGGATACAAAAGCTCTCTGGACCAATTACGAGCAAAAACAACTTCTGAAGGTTTCGCCAAATGCGTTTTTCTTTTCCCAGTGTGAAAACTTCCATAACAAGAACACAGGGTGGGAGGTGTTGCAGAATAAAATAACAATACACAAACAGAGCCACCTGCTCTGTGTGTGACGTATGCTTTTCAAAAAGTGCATGTAATTTTCATTTTTAAATGTTTGGGTTTTTTTTTGTGTGTTTCAGCTTAAATTTAACATACGCAGTGATGACTGCACGCTATGCACAGGTCGGCCACAATTATTATGTAGTGCAATTACTTAAGCTGATTCCAATTATTTTTACAGTTTGTTTTGACAATCATATGTTTACATCTTAATCAGCACACTCCGATTTCTTAGATCAGAGTAAGGCCTAGAAATCAGATTAAGAAATCTGATAAAGAGAGCTGGATTTTAGCTCAGTAATCAGATTTCTTAGTGCATGTGAACTCTTACTCTGATTTCATAGTTTATCATAGTTTCAGCCTGGTTGTCCTGCATCAGGGTAAAAGATTAAAAGCAACATGTTTACGCTGCAACAATTCAGCATAAAAATGCATTAATGATGACATCATACGTCTTACAAAAACAACTACATTTCTAACGCCTTTAGAGGGCAGCAGTGAGGAAACAGTGAGTTTGTTTATTTGAGCTGAGCCTGTCTTCAGTTGGGAGCCACTAACTATCGACAGGCCACATTAGACTTGTACTTTAATAGACACTAAACAAAAAAAGACAAATTGTTAACTGCACTTATTTATATGGAAGTTAATCATCAATTAAAATCTCAGGCCTAAAAATCGGCCTAAATATAAGATCTCAGAATGAACAAAACTACAAAATGTACTCTGGATTCTAGAAAAGGCCCTGCAAAAGACCCTGAAGGCGCATGTTTATGGGCATGGAAATGCGAGTCAGTAATTTTCAAATCAAGTGTTCACAGAGGCATGTAGCAGTGAGATTTATTGCCCTGTTTCCTTATAAATCTCCCTTCCACATGTGCTGACGTGCTCCACTCAATTCCAGAGTAATGCTCTGCATGTATCATGATCATCAGCAACTCAAGACAGCGCAATTCACTGAGACGATGCCATTAACTACTGAAAAGCTATGTTCCTTAATACTAATTGAACTCCGAAGTACCATAATTACTACCAACCCAATTATTACCTTTCAGAGAGTCTGTCCAGTGTGACCTTGCCAGGTAAAGACTACTGTGCTTGTGTAATACTGATAAACAACAATGAATTAGTGAACAATAAATAAATAAACGAATAAACTAATTAATAACCTTATTTTGCAATATTCATGCACTTTCTAAACATATCCTTGTTCGAAGCACACCATTTTTACAGACTTGAGTATAATTAAAAGTAAACAAAGCAGACTCAGCTGTAATCCAGCACCACGCTCTCCTGAACTAATTATGAGCTGCGGCCAACATCCAAAGCGCTTCATTTTAAATGAGGTATTTTTAGATTTAACCTTGGGACTATGATATATTGAGAGAATGGTGCCACAGGCTTTCAGAGACATTGGAATAACTTTCATATACTCCTGATACCTCATTTGACCCCATTTATTTGAGTGGAACCCTTTTGATACCAGATCTGACCCCATTTATCATAAACGGGTCTCTAGGTGGTCCGGCCATGCAGCATAATGTGCTTAGACAAAGTGCATACAATTTGTGACTGGACGAATATGAAGTAAATTAAAGTCAAAGGTATGTTTACAGTAAATCATCTGTGCCACTACATTAGTGGAACTGGGCACCTAAATAGAAAACCTGAAGAAAATACTTGATCAGATATTAAAGCAAGAAAATAATTAATCTGATCCAATTTTTTCATATTTTCTGTTCATGTATAAATATTATACAAGAATTAAAATTCCTTTATTTAAAAACAATAAACTACACTTGTATGCAAAAGTTTCAATCAAATTATATTTGACAAATTTGATAAATTACCAGTCAAATTACATGTTTTGTTGACTAAGTTAACACATACTCTAAAAAAAGGCTTTTTTTACACATTTTTATTTCTATTTTTTATTTTTATTTCCTAAATTTAACACATTGGGGGAAAAATGCACAATAACTTTTGCACAGACCATATTTTATTTCCCCTTTTCCCCCAATATGTTAAATTCCAACAAACAAAAAATGCACACTTAACTGTGCAGAAGTGCGTTCTCTGTATAGGATGTGTTAAATTATTTTAATTATCTTAGAAAATCAACAAAACATGCAATTTAACTGGGTCACCCAAACTTATGCATAGGACTCCAAGTGATATTTCTTTCTTGTTGCCTTTGTATTTCTTCCTATAGGCTAGTAGAATGTTTGTTAGGCTAGAGCAGTATTGTGATATCTTTGGCTGTGGACATGAAAAACATCTGTATGCTCCTCCCCTCAGACGCTGGAGGTGGAGCTGATGCAGGCATTACTCAGGACACCAAGACAACCATCTGTTTGAGGTACTCCTCACTCTGCTTTCTGATCGATCTGTGTCATTAATCTGTCTCTGGCCACTTTCCACTATTGCTGTGTACGTGTAAATATGGATGAAGACAGTGCAGCAGCAGCAGTACTTCAGCTCCCACGCCGCTGTGTCACGTCTGCCTCTATATGCGGGTCAGAGGCAAGTCAGAAAGCGTATGGCCATCGGTGCTGTGAAGCTCTGCTGGCCGGTCTTTGATGCAGAAGCTGCTGAATTGCCTTAAGCACTGTCCACGAAGACTTACTCAGATGTCACAGTGCATATGAGGGATGTGCCACACTACAGATTTTCTTTTTGATCTAATATGAGGTAACAGATATGTACATATACACTGTATGTACAACAGTATCCAGAGACCCCCACTAATTAGTGAATTTGGTTGTTTAATTGCACACGCACAGCTTGCATAATCTCCATAGAAAAGCATTGGCAAATAGCCTGAGATGCTCTGGGGCAGCTGCACATGAGCACAAGTTGATCATGCCCAGTGCCAAGGGTGTGGGTATAAAAACCACCAGCATTGGACTGTGGAGCAAAGGAACTGCGTTCATTACAGTGAAGGACGGCCATCGCAGTGTTTTACCACACATATGCTGTTCCTCGGTAAATTTGGTCCTATTAGTTTCCAAAGTATTTTATTTTGTTATGAATAAGGGCATATTTTATGTAACATAAAGGCTGTTACACACATGAAAATAAAAAATATTTGGGTTTTTTTTTTGGTAACAAAACTATACAGACTGGACGTGACCTGATTTTTATTTATTTATTGTTTGTTTTATTTATGTGTTTATTATGACTTATTTTATTATTATTATTATTTTTTAGAATACTGCCGTGTCCTTCGTGCTGTGAACAACAAAAAGGCAAAAAGGCAAAACGTCTATCAAATGGATATCCTTAACTCCTCATGTAACAAGCAAACTGTGACACTGAGCAGGCTACTTTCCATTTTAAAAAAATGAAAGGAATACAGAGAATGTCAGCACCTCATTCTGGAGTTGAAACTTGGAGGTTTTTTTACACAAAGCTCTTATCTCTGTAACTCAGCATGGGCTGCATTTAGAGATGCAGCACAACGCTGGAAGAAGCAGAAAGTTCTAATTGCAGAGACACAACTAATCCAACTGCTTGGCTGTCTCCATGCCAACACCAGAGGTGAGCAGTGACTAGTTGAGAGAGTTAATGTCACCTGTGAAAGTAGCAAAAATTGCAACAGAAAAACATTGGGGCATTTAACGTGGAGTAAATCACACGAATAAATCGTGCTCGGTGTGTAAAGGTCTTATGACATAATACCAGCTGCACGTGTTTAAACATTTCTTTTATTTAATGTTGCACACTTAGGCTACGTTCACATTATACAAGCTTCATTGCTCAAATCTGACCTCTCTGACATGATGGTTCACGCTCGTTTAGATAAGTGATTCCAATTTGTCTTTAATGTGAACGAACTGGTGTCCTGAAATGACCCATTTGCACACATCCTACTCAGTAAGGTCACGTGAATTAATCTCTGCGAAGATAAAACTCTGATCAGCTCCCAGCTTCATTATTAGAACGAGATGAATGCAGAAAAGGTGAGTTGTGTTGCTTTTCCAACGTTTACAAGCTTTAACTTCTGTTAGGCGCTGCTGTCATGGTAACACTGAATGATGGCGTAAAAGAAAGAAAAGAAAGCACATGAATTCCGATCTAAGTGTCACATTAAGGTCGCATGGCCACGAACCGGATACAAATCCAATCTAAGACCACATCTGAAAGTGGCTCAGACCCACACCCTCTACTGCTGCACATTTATGTTTTCCACCAAGCACAAATGTGCTGCTCAAGTGTGAAAGTTTTGAAAATGGAAGCGATGAATGTGTTCAAAATGCATTATCTTAATACAGAACACAAAAGGGAGAATGTTTATTTAAATGCAGCGCCGGAGTCCAGTTCAGCTCATTTGAATTCCTGCAGAATTCCTGAAACAGGCATATTTTCAAAAAGATGCTCCAAGACGGGTTTTGAGTCATTAGCAGTCATTATGTAAGCAACGTCTGCGGTTAAAGCCATGTGACTGGGCAGCCAGGTGGGGGCTTGGAGTGTGATCCATGACAGAAGAGACCAGGAGAAAAGCGGCCCGGGGCGTACGGCTTGGCCAATCACCATGGACACAAGCCTTCAAGGACGACTACAGTCACTCAATGTGACAGAACAAGGTGCCTCGCAGGGGTGAAACAAGACTGCCAGACATAAACCAAGCCACATTAAAAACACTCCTTGCAGCATGTCAATATCAGTTAATGCCCACGATTATAAATAGACCCGCACTAAAATATTACAGCTAATTTCCTCTGACCTTATAAAAAGGGATTCAACGAGGAATTAAGCATTCTGAGCATACTAATTCATCCAAACATGTACTATAACGCACAATGCAATGCAAGAGTTATTGTCTAAAAACAGTTCCGCCTCCTCAATCCGTTTAGTTTGATGAAAGCATGACAGGAGACTGTGTAGAACACACTGTGTGAGGCAACTAAGGCCACTCAGTCTCTGCAGATTTTCTCCAAAGCCTTAACGAATTCTTTCACAGCTATACAACAGCAGCACTTTCTGGGATAATCCATACCTGCCTATTTGTAGCTGAAGCAACACTGCATAACAACAGCACAAATGATGCATGCTGTAATTTACCACGAGGAGGACAATGACATAGAAATGATTCACCTTTGCAAATTGTAGAGAATAACAAAACAACTAACCACCCAAAAATGGCATGGTCAACTTAATGAGAATTGTAGAGGTCTCCCAGATGAGCGAGTACCAGCTTGCTGTTGTATTACATATGCTGTTGTTTCCTGTAATGTGTCCATTTTTAGGAAAATCTTAGAAAAACACAGACTCACTTTCCAGGAGTCAATACACTGCAGCAAAAATGATTCATCTGAATTCAAAAGTCAGTATTAAAGAAAAGTCTGAGCTTCAAAGTGGCTGTGTTCACACTGTTAGGTTGATTGGCACAGATCTGATTTTTTACCTTAATGTGGAATAGATCTGATGTTTTTAGAGCTGTGTGAACACAGAAAACACACTGACTCTGCTTCGCGTCGTGCCAAAGAACACCCGTGCCCGTGATGAAATCACAGTAACCCATGGCCTCTAGTGGCTTATTGCTTTAATGCATCAGATTACTAGCAGTCTGAACATAGGCTTAGATCCGATTCATGGCCACACAGCGTTAATCAGAACGGTCAAATCAGAATTCATGTGTTTTTGTCCACTACACACACACACAATGTTGCTGTCCAAAGAAAACCATGTATCTCCATTTTTTCCCTGATTTTTAGTTTTCTGCATCATTTGAACATTGTGGATGTCCTTTACATCAAGTGAAAATTTTATGATAAATGGGCCAATAGAAATGCTCCAAAATGACTTGTAATAAAATCTCTTCACATTGACTTACACTAAAAGTAAAGATCGTTTTTGCCCTCTCCTGTAAACTTACCCTTTTGGAGATACTTGTTTTTCTTTTGACAGCAATGATATACACCATCATTATTCCACTTCAGCAGTGTGGCAACAGCAGCTAACCTGAAGTAACCTCAGATCACTCATAGGTATGTATATTAAGTATTTTACACTGGCTTTGAACATTGCTCAGCCAAACAGCATTCAGGACCAGAAATATCTGCTTTATAACTGGAATTCTGATGGGTGATTTTAGGCTTGCCAGTTAACCATTTATCACTGAGTAATATTGGTCAGTTATCAATAAAAAATTTGCATCATTATCCATGAAGCACATGGACCATTCACATGTTGTTATTCATAAGGATTTGCGCAAGAAAGTTGTATCACACTAAACACAGATACACTCATGTGCAAAAGTCTTAACACTCTAGGTAAAATTACTACAAGGAAGAACATAAATATGCCATTTTTTCTGTAGATTTCTTTTATTTTTTTTAGCTGAATTCACATATTTGAAAAAATAAAATTTATCAAAGTTTGTGCACAGGCCACATTTTATGTTATATATTTTTTCCAATGCGTTAAATTCAGTAAATAAACAGCAACTGAATATTAAGATGTGCAGAAGTGTGTTTTCCGTACAGGACGTGTTCACTTATTCTCACTTCAACAAAATATGTAATTTGCACATTTTGCAGACGACTGTATGGGTCACTTACACAAATAAATGAAACCCATCACAACACAGAAACACTGAATCTGGGGGAACAAAGAGAACTCGGCAATAAGGCTTGTAACATAGGCTTATTATGTATTGTGGCTTGTAATGCGACTCTTCCCTTAATAAGCAGTCTGTGCTTGCAATAAAACAGCTGCACAATTTATCTGCAGCACCATTTGGATCCAAGTGCAATATTAATATGGTAGATCTAGTGTGCGGTTTGCAGACCATCCATACACAATGCCAAGCCATAAAATGCAGGGATGAGCCTACTACTATTTCAATGCGATTTGGCATCATCAGAATGTCCTTTTATCCTCTGCCCAATAACACTGAACAAGACACAGCTGTCACTTATTACTTAAAATGTATGAGCATCATCACTGCTTACATTTTACACGTACAGGCTACGGTTACTCTGAAAGTGTTGCACATTTGTTGAGGAAATGTTATCATGCCCCAGTTAAAAGCTTCAGACAAAAACATAAAATGATTTTAGTATGTGAGAGTTCTTTGATAATTGAACAAAACATCATAATGCAAAATGAAGTGAACTAATGAACCAATAAATTACATTTCCAACATATTTGCTTTAACAAGACAGCATTCGTTTTTCGTCCTTTAAAATACTTTCAGACTGTGTATGTGAGACAAGACAGTGCAGTACAATTAAAATTATAAGCCAACAGATTTGCACAAGTGCTCATGTACGAGTCCCAAAGCAAAACCACATTGGCCAACACTGGTTCACACGCGGCAAAACACCCCAGCGTATGATGAAATAATCATCGGTGCCATTTGATCTAAGAGAATGCACAACCCGTCCCACTTTCCTTCTCTTCATCTCTCCATTTTCAACTCACTCTGCTTGGATTAAATATTTACAGATGAGGGGACTGTTTGAGCGAGAGGGATTTCTCTTTCTTAGGGGACTCCTCAATCACCCACAATCCCCTGGTGCTCCCCATCAAACCGCTGCTGTTACGCAAGTGCCGTAAATCAAATGAACAAGCTTATAATTGCAAATGCAGATATGCAGACACTGCTTTTATTACCGTGCTGCATGAGAGTTCTGCATGCCAAATGCCCGGCAGGCATCATTATGTACAATATGTGTCACTATTTCTGATGCCACATCTAAGACACTGGCTCAACACGGCCCTAATGAGACACCACCCACTGCCAACATGTGTGAAGCGAGTGGGCTAAAAGGTGAAGAGAAGTGTAAGACATGAAAAGACAAAACACTCACATCTGGTTTGGGTACAAAGGCGCGCCCGGGGATGGTGAAGCAGTTTTTAACAGTGCTGAGATACTGGGCCATGACGGAGAGGCGGCTGCGCTGTCTGCTCCCAGTACTGGCTGTTAATCTCTGGAAAGGAGAAAAGCAAAGCATCACTGTTTCTCTAGGGACACACACACAGGGGAGTGCAGTAAGATGATATGTTATGATTACTGTGATGATTGCATCACAGCACGATTTTCTGGGCATACCATGGGTATCGCCAGTACTTCTAGAATACTGATCAACTGCATGTGTAAAAAACAAAAAGACAGCTTTAACCCTTGTGTGGTGTTGATGTGTGTGTGACTCAGTGGTCTGGTGGACCCACCACATTATTGTTGTTTTTTTTATCAATACAGCCATAGCAATTTATGTAAAAATACCAATATATCAAAATATCAAAAATATCAGAATATCAAAAGTGTCCAGCGTAGGGTTCTCCTTTAGCAGCTGTAGCCAGTCAGCAGCCTGTCCATGTTGTCCACCCTCACACACACACACAAACAGCAGGCCATGTAGGAGGAGAACAGAGTGAAGCACCTCCACACTTTTATTCCCTGTGGGTTCCGCCCAACACCACATGTGTAATATAAATGTGTAGGGGATGCTCAGTGTGAAGTCACTGAAAATGTGTTATTTTATATGTTCACAGAAAATGAGCAGAGACCAAGGAATCTGAGGTTGAAATAATAATACATTATTTAAGCATTGAAAATGGGTCCCACAGACCCAACACCACACAAGGGTTCAACCAATTATAGAGAGTCTCTAACCAACAGCAGGTAGTATAAACCCCTAACAAAGGCCTTCTGCTTTTAAAGACACTGGTTATATATAGAACCAAGATGACTCAAGGAACTATCTAAATGTTTAAACAGTTATTTGTCAACTTAAGTGGTTCTTCTCTAGGATGGAGACAATGTAGTGTATGGTTCATTAAAGAACTGTTTAAACAATGGTTCGACATAAAACTACAATGGGACCCACTCCTGGTACAAGTGACAGCACTGTGCACTTTGCTAAGAGTGTATAATAACTGCGTATAGTTAAATAATTGAATATTATGACTGTTTAAATGGCTGTACTAGTTCATCACTGTTTTTAATAAGGTAATGTACAATTTTTAAAAATGTAAAATAAATAAATAAATCTATTATGTACAAATGTTTGAGCATCATATGTTACATTTTGCCATATCTCCATGTCTAGAAAGCACTGTAACCAGAGCGGGAATTTACTTTTCATCCTGGACACTGTGGTTCCTGCAGCAAGTGAGCTTCAGTAAAATGTCTTCAAGCATCGCTGGTGGACTGGTGAATATAATACATGTGAGCTTTCAATCTTTTTACATCAGCAAGTAGTCACTCCCAGTAGAACTGACAGAGGACTTAATATGTTAATAGGTGACCCACAGCTGACTATGCGGCTTGTTGATGTCACAGGCGTCAGTTGTAATACAACAATTCTCATGCAAAACTAGTGTTTTATTTGTTTTGTAACAAGTTGTAAAAGTTCATTTAAAAAGTAAAAAGTAACAATAGTTTTTAACTATTGTTGAAAGTAAAAAGGCTCAACCATAGCTTAACATGTATCATCAATAGGAGACGCAGAGATAAAATCACTGAGCCTCATTCACGGATATCTTCCTAAGTTTGTTGATAAATGTGGTCCTACGAAAAAGTCCACGTCAGATTCATGACGTGTTCTTAAAGCGCAGAACTGTTCACACCTTTGTGCTCTTGAGCGTGTAGAACAAATTCAAACTCAGAACAAATTCCAAACTCCAAACAAACCAAATTCCAAGAAAACATAGGTGGAATGGTAGAATCTTCGGAAAAACTGCGTAAGTGGGTTTTAAGAAGAAATTTCTTCTTAAGAACAGTTGGTGAATGATGCTCAGTGTGATTGTTCAATATTACACTGTTCCCATCAAAAGTCTGGGGACATCTGGTTTTTCAAAATGTTTTTAACAATTTTTTGATGAAAACATTTATCATACTTATAAATATTTGTGACCGTATTACTAACAATGCCCTCAGAGTTTATCCTCTTGTGATGTTGGCACTCATCAGCACTCTGTCACGATTGGCCCCTCCCAGTCCTGTCCATGTGCGTTTGTTTTGGTTTAGCCCCCTCGTTTCATGACTCCGCCCCTGATTGTCTCCATCTGTTTTCCACCTGTCCCTCGTTTTCCCGGTGTATTTAAGCCCGGTGTTTGCTGGTCTTTGTCGGTGGTTCTGGTTACTGTGTGTTGTTTGAACCTGCTTATTGTTTATTGTTGGTCTGTCATGTCTGCCCCCCACCGTTCAATCCGTGTTGGCTCTATGACCTTGGACTGTCTCGACCCTGATTTTGGATTTGCCTTTAATAAATCTCGCTTATCTCAGCACGTGCATTAACCTCCTCGCTCCCCATTACACACTCACACCTTTCAAGACTCAAAAGAGTTCCGATATATCATTGCAGTCGTATCAAAATCATGGAAGTCAATTTTCATTCGATTTTTATTGTTCCTCATTATTTGAGCACAGCAGCTGTCCTTTACGGCATGTAAAAATGTATGAATGGACCTGGAATGTAATGTCATTATAATAACATAAAAATGTATGTAAAATTAAAAGTTAGAAATGTGTTTACATTCCCCTATAAAATTATCCATTTCAGGATATACATGGCTTTCTTAATGCAGTGTCAACAAGCTGTTGACAATAGTTTGAAAGGGAAAACAGTCAAATTATTGAAAACTTTCCACTTCATACCAAGGAATACCATTTCAATGAACATGGTGCCGAGTGAATACGCCAACTGTTTAAAAATAACTACTATGTTAACAGAAACATGGCAAAAGTCTTACCCAGTTTAAAAGTAACAACTAGAAAATTACTAAGGGAGAGAAGGTCTACACACTTTTGTCAGAGCAAAGGGAATTCCATCAACTTTTTAACATTTCTGCATAATTTAGTGGTTAAGATGTAAACAAAGCCATTCAGAGTGGTCTGATGTGAAATTCTATAGAAACTTACTGAATCAGGTTCACAGTGGTCATGATAGGACGTCTGAAGGGTTCTCGTTATTATTAGATATAATCATTATGTTTCAGGTTATGATGCCTCAAACAATGTGTTACAATAGATTTTAGAAAGGTTATTTCCCAAATTGGCATGCTTTTAAATCCATTAATGGCAAAGAGGTACACACAGGGCACTGTAAGGCAAAATAGTTTTAGGCACCATGACCAATGATTCCTATTACCACCACTTTGTTTACATCTCAAGAGTTAAATTATGCAGAAAAAATGTTTAAAAATTGGTGGAATTGCCCTTTAAGGATAACTCACCTCTGCTACTTCTTTCTGGAAGGTGAGTGTGAGCCTCGTGCGTCCAAACACGAACGGCCCACTTCTGTTAGCCATTTGCTCCAGCCACGTAATGATGAGTGGAGTTGAGACACTGAAGGGAAGGTTTCCAATGATGTGCAGATCAGGAGGCTCTGAAAACACATGACAAGCCAAATTACATGTTTTCTGTAACTTGAAGTTTAAACAGTTCACTAAGTGTAATTTAAGGCCAACTAGAGTTTATTGATCTTTTCAACATGTGAACAGCTGTGAACTTGGACACCACCTGAACAAGCTGTTCTCATTTCCCTTTAACATTCATGCAGAATTATACAAATCCCTTAAAATTCTCTTACCATCTTCCCATTTCTTGGCTGTGTGTGCTGGGAAGCTTTGGTCCATTCTGTATGTGAGAATATCGCCATGGACTATCCTGACCCTGCCTGGGGCAGCCTCAGACAAGAGCTGCTCAAAAACACAACACATGAGAGTGTCGTTTACATATACAGTATATTACTTTAATTAGGTTCAGACATCAAATACAAGTCAAATAAACTATCTAAGTTCATTTCAGAAAAACAGTAAAACAAATAATCCTAAACAAAATCTGTACAGCACACAGACTGACACGGTTCAGAGATGAAAACTAAAAAAAGCAGGATAAAAGCAGGATAAAAGCAGGATAAAAGCAGCCAAAATGGAAGGAAATTCTCAAAAGTTGAATGAAAATTAAATTTAAACAAAATAAACAACTTAAAGAGATTTAAAAATGGCGAAAATTCAAATGGGCAGTAAGACAGTTGTACTAAACGTTTATTATATCGTTATTTTATAACCTCTAATCCAGGTATAAAGCGTTTGTCCTTCTCAACAACCAGCAAATCAGCCGCTCCAGCATTGAGGATGGATCTGGTGAGTCCTCCAGGGCCAGGCCCCACTTCACACACGCATGCGTTCTTCAGGTTTCCTGCCTGACGGATTATTTTATCTGTAACAACATTGTCCACAAAGACTGGTTACTTTACCTCCTGCCACCATATTGATAAATTCTGTCATACACAAATAAATTCTGTCTAACTGCTCAGTCTACATCATTGTCTAAATGAATCTGTTACGTTCAATATGTTTTATTTCTCTAATCGAGACTGACACTTACTGTCCCCAAGAACATGTTTCACGTGTGAATTTCCTGAGCATTCAGCAGCCTGCCTCACCTGTGAGCCTCAAGTCAAGGAGGAAGTTCTGTGAGAGCTGCCTCTCTGCTCTCAGGTTGTACAGCTTTATGATTTCTCCTATGGTGGGGAGAGGAGGCAGGCGGAAAGAAGCCACTTTCCCAGACGCTGCCATCACCTAGACAAACACAGCAAGTGTCCATAACAGTAAATATTCAAAAGCAAACAGAAATATTATTTCACAACCCACACTCATTCATAGATTAATGTACATTTGAGAAATGAGGTGTTTCCAAATATGCGGCTTTAAATATACACATCTTAATTACTAGGGCTGCACAGATATGAGAACTGGAGAGATGCCATTATGTTTCATGCACATATCCACCGATGCCGACACATGAACACTTTTAAAGAATGAAACAGAAATTTTGTCGCAATAAATACATAAACAAATATCGGTTTGAAACAGGTGTGGGCAATATTACACTATTATACAGCGGAACTAAGAGTCACAATATCACAAAACCCTTACACGCAGACACACATCCAAAAACTGCCATAAAAAAGTATATTTAACATGTCTAATTATGCTCTCTTAGAAATGAAACATGCAGTTGGTCAGCGTTCTTTAGGCACAGATGATATCAGAGATATGCATAGAAAAGTGATAATGATAAAATATCCTCATATCTAGTTTTAAATATCAACCAAATACAAACATCTGTCTAATGCTGATAATGTTATTTAAGCATTTGACTGCTGATTCTGATATGATGCTGATGTACATAGTACTTTCATACTTATTACTAAAGTACACCGTCCTTGGATTTTTCTTTCCCTCACATTCATGGAGGAGTGATAAATGCGTGAGTGTGTGTGAGTGTGTGTGTGTCGTGAAGGATGACTGGTTCTATCCCATTGGGTGCACTTGTCACGCATGTTGTCAGATGTAAAAAGTGACAGAGTGCAGAGGTTGTAAAAACTTTGGCGTCGGCTTGTACAGGATTTTTTTTCTCTAAGATTTGAGAACTCAGCACATAAAATGGCTCATTTTTCTGGTCCATTTTGGTTTGTAAATCAATATTACATTTTAACATGATGTAATTTACTGCTGTTCATCTAATCTTATCATTAGATGCTTGATTCTTTTTTCTTCTTCTGCAAAAATCATAATCTCACCATTAACACATTAAACCTACAGCTTACTGGATGAAAAACACGGCCTGTGGCGACATCTAGCGGCAACAGCCATGAATTACACCTCTAAAAAAATGGTCCAAGAATAGACTGGCAGGTTCTTCACACCACTGAATAAAACTGTCCTCTCTTATTGAGGCTCTCTCACTTAGCCACATTTAGAGAAAGATGAGATAAATGCTCTTTAAATAAACAGAGAACAGCATGTGCTTCCCACTGCAATGTGCAATGTAAGATAGCAGGCTAAGCTAACCAGCTAGGTAAATTAACTACAAAACAGGGCGCAACTGTGAATGCACACCTTGAATCTTTACTTAGGCATCTAAACAACAATAAACACACAGATGTTTAACCCCCAAAAAAACAGGATTACGCCACAAACTGAGCTGATCTGCAGTGTAACACGTTTTCCTCACCAGCGCCGTGCTCTGCTCTTCCTGTTATGGAGGCTTGACCGCAGCAGGGCTGCGTTTTGTCCAATGAAAACGCGCGTATTGTCGGACCAACCAATGAAAACTCGCGGAGGCGGGGCTTATTTTTGCCCTTGAAAGCTGCCACACAAGCCAATGCTGTCATTGCAATAACGCATTTTACCCAGCGGCGGCGCTATCGCGGGTAAAAGATAATGCATTTAATAAGAACAGTAGTTGGCAATGCGGGGATTGCTTACCAAATGTAATGAGGTGCAGATGGCATTCATCAGAAAGATAATCTTTTATATTACACATTAAACTGTAATCTAATGATCACCCCCAGATTTATAGTCTGCTTTATTCTATGCATTAAAAATGGCTTTTTAGCCTCTATTTGTAACATGACGGATCTACATTAGTTCTAAACATTTCTCAAAGTTTTCACTTGATTTAATACTGAATGTAGGCGTCTTTCCAGTCATATTAGTTCAGTTTACATTAATTATATAAGTTATATAAGTTTACATAAATTAAAAAGTACAAAAAACACAATTGTTCAGTGGTGGTGATGGAAATCAGACGTCTGAAGAGTTTAATGCCTCTAAAAACTGCCTCACAGCTAATTATTACATTAGATGGTTATACATGAGATAGGCCTGAGACGTTGCTCTACAGTAGCTTTTAGATGTGGTTCTGGCTTAAAGCACATTTTTAAGAGGACAGGTATGGGGAGTGGTGCTTGCAGAGCATTTTGTGGCATAAATATTGCTAAAAGCAACCTTTTTTTCTTCAAATTTAGACCATTATCAACATTATATGTAAAAACTCAGGAGACGAGTAGGTGACATGGTCATTTTGGATAATAAAATAAACAAAATTATTATATTCGTGTTATAAACTGTCCCTGGTTCCGGTCACCATCAGAAAGAAAATATGAGCACTACAATTAACCACTTCAAATTACTGTGAATGACTTTGTTTATATCTTAACAATTTAATTATACAGCTTATATGGCTTTGAAAAGTCAATGGAGTTCCCCTTTAATCCCTTAGTAAATGGCCAGGGCTCGTCAGCAGACCCAAAGTTTTATCACACACTTCTATGACCATAAAATAACCCAGCCAGTTTGATTTTAAGTCTCTGTAATTACTGAGTAATAAGCCTTAGTATGTAATAAGCCTGGGGGTTTTGGGGTTTAAGTAAATCAAAATGACAGCAAAGTGAAATACATTATAAATAACCTAAACTTCATGACAGGATGGTGCAAACTTCAATGAAACTATGAAGGAAATGACTCTCCTTTAACTTCTTGGTTAAGACATTTTTTTCAGCTGATGTCGAGGCTCAATGAAGAATTCAAAGTAGATGTTTTTGTCTACAATTAGATTTTGGCTTCGGAAGGTGCAAACAGATATCAAACTCATTCTATGGTCCTAAAAATCACTGATTTTGAGTAAACAGGTGAGCTACGCTGAGAAACAGCATGAAAATAGCTGTGGAAAAAACATACTAGGCTGTGAAAAAATGGACTCAAACAGGCTGTGATGTGCCTTTAAGACTGGTATATGTAAATTGCCTCAGTTCTGATTGGCTGCCTCCTCTACCAGCAACCTGACCTGAAATATTCCTTATTATGTCAGTGTGAATTGACAGATTTAAACTGCTGTGGGCTGAATAAGTGGATATATATATAATTGAAAAACAATGCGTTCATGACTGGCTGTTTTTGCAGCTTATTTTCCATATGTGGACACTGTGGAATGAAACCTCAACAGTGTTTATATACTACATAAAACTATTATTATTATTATTTTCTAATAAAAGCAAGAAAAACACTTTTTCCTGATATGGGACCTTAAAATCAGAACAGGTAAGTACAGAATGGTCAGTTTTTAATAAAGTTGGTTTTAAAAATCAGCCAAATACAACAGTGGTATTGCCAGTTCATTCCAAAACATTCATTTATATCTGGCACACATACAACATCATCTAAGCAGCATTTGGTCTCCATGCCCAATGCTGCACGCAAGCTAGAGGGGTATAAAGTCCCCCAGCATTAAGCTCTGGAGCAGTGGAACTGAATTCTAGAGAGAGCTCCATCCAGCCCCTTTGGGATGAGTTGGAATGATCCAGAACTAATCAACCAACGTCAGTACCTGACCTCACTAATGCTCTTGTGGTTGAATGCAGTCAAATCCTCACGGCAGTCTTCTAACATCTAGTATGAAACCTTCCCAGAAGAGTAGAGGCTGTTACTGTAGTGAAGGTGGACGAACACCTTATTTATATCCTTCATTTCAGAGGTCTTTTCTGGACAAACAGTGAAGCTGGTTAGTCATGACTTCAATATGTGCAAACATACACATATTTGTATGGATAACCCTAAAACTGGCAGGCCCCTGAGGGTGCTCAAGTGGAGATGCATTCTGTCACTGAGAACGAGATCCAAAGTCCAGCTGCGTTCTGGATCTAAACAACATGCCACATTCATTCTGGGAGTGAAAGATTTCCAGCCCTTTTCTCCCACTGGGTGCAATTGTCACATATGCTGCCATATGCAAAAGTGAGAAGTGAGGGTTGAGTGAATGTTTTAAATAAAGCGCAGGGGCTGTTCTAGTACTGGTTCTACTGCTGGGGCCTCTCAGTCGCCCCCAGTGTGAATGGAAATTGGGCACAGACAGGGTAGTCTGTCGTGCAGAGATTCCCTCAATACATGCTTAAAGGAGTAGTTCATTTCAAAAAAGTGGTTCACAATGACTAGCACTCAGATTTGTGCAGCGGTCATTCTTTGGGCGATGCCACAGACATGGATGGATGGTTCTTAAGGCAACGCATGGAGGCTATACAGTACTACAGTTAGAGTACATATTGTAATGTTGTCTAATGCTTTATACATCAACTTGATAAATTTGTGATTGAGGGTTAGATTCAACTGAACTTCAGTTCAGTTTAATCTAATAGAAATGCATAGACGATGGCCTTTATTCATCAAAGCTGCATACAATCAACTTTGACTGTAAAATGAGCACACAAATTTCACAGAAAGTTTTTTCATTCCTCAATTTCATCTTTGGCATATTTATACGATCAAACTCACGTCTAGTAGGAATGTGTGTAAATTTCAGTGTAAATAGGTTTTTACTAACCTGAAAAAAATGGCTTGATTTGCAGTCAACTTACCAAAACTATTATCAATATCATCTATGATATCAATAATTAGGATATTTATTTTACATGCATATCAGCATAAATGAGCTTTCTTGACAGGGTGGCGGGCTACGCTCCAGCTCATAGGGTGAGAAGCTTGGTCATCCGGGAGGAGCTCGGTGTAGAGCCGCTACTCCTCCACATTGACAGGAGCCAGTTAAGGTGGTTTGGGCATTTGATCCCCCCTGGACGCCTCCCAGTGGGGGTTTACCAGGTGCAGCCTACGAAGACGAGACCCCAGGATTGTCCTATGACCTGCTGGAGGAGTTATATCTCCAAGCTGGCCTGGGAGCGGCTCGGGGTACCCTGGAATGAGCCAGAGGAAGTTGTTGTCCCTCTTTGCTCTCCAAACTACTACTGTCACCCTATTTGGTTTAAGCAGTTAAAGATGATAAGCATAAACAAATGCAGCTATTTGGAACTATTCCATGTTCCATTTAAAAACACATTACACCATGCTCTGAGTTTTATTACACCAACACTGCCCAAAAAATAAAAATAATAAATTAAGGAAAATGTAATAATAAAATAAGGAAAATAATCACACTACACAATAACATCATTCTACTATCTTAAAATCCTGTTTTGTTTGTTTCACATTATATTATTTTCAGTTTTCAAACTTTAAAACTATAGAAAAGTTTGTTCAGTAGGGGGAGCAGTGCACTCACTGTTTACAAGCACAGGCACTGGCTCACAAGCTACTGAATGGTGTTTTATTTTTATTGGCTCCCTAACAAAACAGCTGCATAAATTATGCTGTCCTTTGTGTAAACAATATGTAAATGAGGCACTGGTAGGCTGGTGCTTGATTTCATGCACCAAAGCACGAATTCACCATTTGAGCTCAAATCTCTGCTGATTTCTAAGTCACACGAAAGTTTCGTGAAGACACAGAGTAGCGTATGTTATTAAAGACAGTCTAATCTGCGCTCTACTACCAATGAATATCTATGTAAATCTATGTAAATTTATGCAACTTCGATGAATAAAGGCCAGTGTGTGCATCAACAAAGCATCTACTGTGGACTGTCAAAACATAGTGTTACTGAAAATGTAATCATATAATGCACAGGCATAAACAACATAAGATCTTAACTGTAAGTGTTATTTTTTTAAACCTAAATATGTAATGTAGATATAATACTGGCTAATCCTTCATTTAAGGCAAACTCAATAATTTATTTTTCAATATAGGTATAATTGACAATCGTTCCAAACCAAGTCTGTCCTCATATAATGTGATTAGTTAATGTACTGTATGCAAACTTCCTGTGTATATTGTTACAAGCTCACTATGTTTCTCAGAGCACTAGGACCCCACAGTCACGCCTCAGGTAGCATGCGTACAGTGATAGAGGGGTCAGCATGTCAGAAACGCTCTTTGTTGAAACTGAAATGTGCTCCACTGGGGCTCTGGTAGAGTTGTGCTTGCACATCCCGCGGATGACCTTGGCTTGGGCCTTCACAAAGGAAAATGCAGATACTGCTGCCATGGCAACAAGAGACCAATCTCATACTTTGAAGGGATATCCTTGGGTCTGCTGTGTTCTTGTCTTGGCTAAAGGGTGACCTCTCCATACGGTCAGTCCGCTCGAAAGCCCATTATGCAATTATGCCTAGCTGTGTTTGGAGACCGCACAGCATTCTTAATGTGTAGTAGGGAATCTCAGTATTGACAAACACATACATATAGATATAGGCCACTACAAGGGCTATGCATGCTACTCACAATCAGTACCCCGGAGGGCATGATTCCACCAGACCCTGAAAACATCAAAGCAGCAATGCAGTGGAAAGCGCTAAGCTCTTACACATTATTAACTGAGTAACTATCTTTTTGGTTAAGACAGTTTTGTTTGAAGAATAAGTTCCCTCACACAAATCTGAAACTGCTCCTTTAAAAACAATGTAGGCTAGGTCTAAAGCTTCAGACTAGAAAAGCGCAGTAGATAGACAAGTAAAACCAATTACTTTCCGCATATAAACCTACAAGATTTTTTAGTGCTGTATATTGCTTCTATGCTTCGCCTTTCTATAAGGGTGACCATATGTCCTTTAGGGGACAGAGAAATGTGTCCTTACAAAATTTTAATCACCTAAAATGCCCTGGATTTGGCTGGGCTTTCATGTTGATTTGATTTGCAGTTTGCCCCGTGCTGCCCTCCTGTCCCCAGTAACTCTTTTTTGAAAACCAAAGTATGGTCGCTCTACTTTCTATAATATTTCTGTAGGACTGTTTTACATTTTTATTTTTCTTTATAGCCAATCTGTTTAGTTTCTGTTTTTTATTAAAGCATCCAACCAAATTTATTTCATTGTGAATTGATACTGTCCACACTATTTTGTCTTTATCACTTTACCACATTAATCTCTGCAGCATACATCACTAAACAAAGATGCTTTATTAAAACATTTAAATTACTTATTACTTTTATATGCGTTATTAAGTTTAAAATAAATAAATATTAAATTAAATATTTTTGGCTCCTTACTTCCACTTATTCACGATTTTCATACAGTACTGTAGGCTACATTCACTAAAGTACGGCATTTTACTTTGTTTACATGTTGTTGTTCACTACTTATGTTTCTAATTTTCCATAATACAGACATCTTTTATATATTATTAACATTAAAATCGGTAGTTTTTTCCTGAAAATGGCTCATTTATTGTAACCTTGAACTGGTGGTACTGTTGAGACAGTTAATGGAATTAAATAGAGAGTGTTAATGAAATTTTGACAGTGGAGTTATAGTCAAAAATGGAGATTCGAATACACTGACAAATTATTATTATGTGTTGCTATGGCAACATACCACATAAAATAGTAGTCCATTGGGAATTTACAAAAAAAACTAAAAACATCCAGGTTACTAGGTTTTGTCCATTAGCCATTTGTCTTATAAGTTAATTTGCCCCGCTGATATGTGAGACATCGACGAATCAGCAAGTGAATACCGTGTTTAGAAAATTGTAAACGAGAACATGGCTGACTGGCTGCTAATGCCAGCAATGAACAAGGAGCAGAGCATCTGCTGTAAACTATCACACATCCTTATGGATGAGAGGTTTCCCTGGACTCCATCACCCAGAATCCCCTAGGAGATCATATGACTCCTGACCCACCACCATGATCCTATCACAGATCTCTCTCTCCGGGGTGCTGATCTGCTACACCTGTGACCTCTTATTAGCCTTTTAGAACAGTTCAGTGTGAGGTATTGCTTCCTAGTGAACTTACTGAGCTTTTATTCTGTTTGCATTTTCCTGATTTTTTGACCGTTGCCTTGTTTCTTTGCCTTTTGTCTGACCCTATTGTGCTTTTGCCCATGATATCTGCTTTGTGTTTTTGCACCTTTTGCCTGCTTTTTCGACCACGTCTTTTGCCTAGCCCTTTTGTATTGTTCGCCTGGTGTTATGATGACTATTGTCATCCTTCTGTATTTTTTGGTATCGACCCACGCCTGTTCTTTGGCCACGTTTTTGGCTTGTGATAATAAACTCAGTCTTTTACGTTTTATCTGCAAGCGTCTGGATTCTGCTGACTTGTTATAGAATACCTTGCCTACAATGCAGAGGGTGGATCTTGAGCCTTTGCGGAAAGCTCTTGCTGAGCAGGGTCATTTATTGGGCCATCATCAGCAGGTGTTAGCAGCGGTTTCTCGAGGCTTTGGCACAACAGCAAACCAAGCAACAAACCCAGCTACTACAGCATGTGGCAAGTGTGAAAGGTCTAGCCAACCAACTACAGACCCTGACTACTTCCAAATCGGAGGAAAATGCCACCAGCTCTCCACCCAAAATGGAAGCATCTAGAGCTCTGCTCCCAGTGAGTAAACCCAACAAGTTTGGTGGAAACCCAGATAATTGTCATGAGTTTCTGCTACAGTGCTCTATTTTTATTTATTTTTTTAATAACTCACCCGTGAGCTCAGATCAAGCCAAAACTTCTTTTTTGGTTTCTCGTTTGTCAGAGACAGCATTAGAATGGACCACTGCTAGCTGGTCACATGTCCACAATTTATCCCATTCTGAGTTTTTGAAAGAATTCCAACTTGTTTTTGATCATCCTCACAAGGGCAATACAAGTAGTGAACTTTTGGTTAACCTACATCAAGATAATCGTTCTGTTATGCATTGGAAGTCTGCACACTAGCAGCAAGCAGTGAATGGAACGAAGCAGCTTTGCTTGTGATGTTTCACCAGGGACTTAACCAGGAAGTTCTGACCAAACTGGCTTGTAGGGACGATGAACTAACTTTAGACCAATTGATCACTCTCCCCACCTGCTTGGATCAGCTCGTTCATAAATAAGGTAAATGAAAGACTGTTCAAGCAAGAGCAAAGACAACCTGTGAACTCATTGAGCACATAGACCCATGAAATGCTTTTCATCACATCTGTCTAAGGAGGCGAGATTCTGACGTATGAGAGAACCTGTTTGTACTGTGGTGGTGCTGGTCATCTCCTCCGTGACTGCAGGATTAGTCCACTCAAACATTTGGCATGGACCCCTGGAAAGCATGTGGAGATTACTAAATCATTTCCATTACCAGTAGTTGTCTGCTGTCATTAAGATAAGATAAGATAAGGCTTTATAGTCATTCGCATCACATGTGGTACATGTCTTGGAACGAAATAGTGTACTCATGGTCCCAGTTAACTCCCAAAAGTAACAATAAATAGTAAGGTGCAAATAACAGCAGCATGAAACACAGCAGCATGAGTACAAGGTAGAAGGTGTACATCTTAATACTGGTAATGTATAAAGTGACGTGTAGGGGTGATATAGTGGAGGCACTGATTCAGTACAGCAGCAGAGATAAATAAGTGGACATGAAGTGCCATTACAGTGATGTCTAATTGGAATTTAAGAGTCTTACGGCTTCAGGGAAGAAGCTGTTTCTCAGTATGGTTGTTTCACTCTTAATGCTCTACAGCCTCGTACCTGAGGGGAGCGGGACAAAAAGTTTGTGTGCTGGATGAGTGGGGTCCTTCATGATGCCAGTGGCCCTTTTCCTGCATCTGGAGGTGTAAATGTCCAACAGTCCAACTCCAACAGTCCTCTGTGCAGCCTTAACCACCCTCTGCATTAGGTCTCTCTTGTGATTTCAGCCCTTATAGATTCTGGCATAGAGGGGAACTTCATCCATTCTCGTCTCGTGGAACACCTGCACATCCCTGTGGAGGACCTGAGAACGCGCCGCCTTGGATGGAGGGCCTGGTGGAGTCGGAACGATCACAAAGGGAACAAAACCGGTGTAACTGGAGACCAGCACTCAACCATCATTAACTTCTCTCCTTTTTGATTCTAGAAAGCACTGAGTTTGAGATTATTCTGGGTCTGCCCTGGCTTGAAAAGCATAACCCTACCATATCTTGGCCTGAATGTGAGCTGTTGAAGTGGTCAGAAACCTGTACACAAACTTGTATAACTTCCCGGTCAGTAACTGTCAGGTCCACCACCATAGAAAGCCCTAATGGTGAGGTTGCTATAGAAATTCCTCATGAATATGAAGGCCTCAAGGAGGTTTTCAACAAAAAACAATGCCATTAAATTACCCCCTCATGGCCCCTATGACTGCGCCATAGACCTGATAGAAAACCCAGTCCTTCCCAAGTCTAGAGTTTACCCTTTGACACAAGAAGAAGAACATGCTATGGAGATGTATATTCAGGAGGCCTTAGATCAGGAATTCATTAGACCCTTTACTTCACCTACAGCTTCTGGATGTTTTTTCATCAAGAAAAAGTATGGAGGTCTACGCCTGTGTACAAACTGTAGAGGACTCAGATTATCAAAACATACCCTTTTCCTCTTCCACTGATCCCTGTAGCACTAGAACAGTTGAGGGGAGCTAAATACTTTACCAAGCTAGACTTCAGAAGCACTTACAACCTCATTAAGGTTAAAGAGGGAGATGAATGGAAAACTGCTTTTGTGACCACTAGGGGGCACTATGAGTACATAGTGATGCCTTTTGGGCTCTCTATTGCCCCGTCTGTTTTCCAGGCCTTCATTAATGATGTCTTAACCCTTCTGGTTTACTCCCATGATTTTGACACACACATTAAATATGCTCATTCTGTTCTGAAGTGACTTCTGGACATTAATCTGTTTGTAAAGGGTGAAAAGTGTAAGTTTCATCTGCAGTCTTTAGCTTTTCTGGAATACATCATTAGTGCTAATGGGATGGTTATGGACAACCAAAAGTAGATGCAGTAGTACACTGGCCCACTCCGACTTCTTTAAAGGAGTTACAAAGATTCTTGGGTTTTGCAAACTTCTATAGACGTTTTATTAGAGATTTTAGCAGAACTGCTGCTCCCCTCACTGCCCTCCTGAAAGGTAACCTGAAAAAACTCACTTTGGAGATTGTGAGTTATTAGTTGTGAAACTTGCACTAGAAGTGCAACTGGTTAGAGGGTGCTAATCATCCCTTTCTTGTATTAACAGACCATAAAAACCTAGAGTATCTTTGTGGTGCCGAATGTCTTAATGCTCATCAAACTCAATGGTCCCTGTTCTTTTCTCAGTTTCAGTTTAGCATCACTTACCGTCCAGGTTCTAGGAACACTAAAGCCGATGCCCTCTAAAGAATGTATCGAGGTGACAATAAGGATATAGATCAGTCTGAGCAAAAGCACATTTTTCCCCCTAACATCACCATTTCCTCTATTTGCTGAGAGGTTGATGTAGAGATTGAAAAGGCATTAGAAGGTACTCAAATTCATAGCCAGTATCCCCCTGAAAAGCTATATGTCCCCAATCAGTTTCGTAACAAGTTGATTACCTGGGCCCACAGCAGCTTTTCTCTAATCGTTACTGGTGGGAAACCATGAACAAAGATGTTCACTTTTTTGTTGCTTCTTATGTATGTTCCCAATGTAAGACTCTTAAAACTTTGCCCGTCGGAAAACTGGTTCCATCACTAGTACCTAATCGGCCCTGGTCTCACATTGCTATTGATTTTGTCACTGATCTTCCAGAATCACAAGGTTTTACAATGATTCTGACAGTCATTGACAAATTTTCACGCAGTGTCAGGCTCATTCCATTTAGTTCACTCCCCACTGCATTTCAAACTGCAGAGACTCTTTTCAATCAGGTGTTTCGTTATTTTGGTGTCCCTGAGGATATTTTATCTGACAGAGGCCCACAGTTTACATCTCAGGTTTGGTCTGCATTCTGGTCTCTATCAGCCTGACATCTGGATATCACCCTCAATCCAATGGTCAGTGTGAACATGTTAATCAGGAATTAGGTAAATTCCTTCAACCATTTTGCTATAATAATCTGACACACTGGTCACGATTGGTTTTGTGGGTCGAAATTGCCCAAAATTCACTCATCAGCTCTGCCAAAGGATTAACCCCTTTCCAGTGCATACTGGGATATCAACCCCCTGTAGCGCCATGGACTGGCACTACGACAAATGTATCTGCAGTGGACACCTGGATGCTATGGAGTGAGAGAGTTTGGGAGGAGACCCATCAGAGCAACAAAGCCGCTCTTCTACACAACAAAAAACAAGCGGATGATCACAGAGGAGAGACACCCATCTATCACCCTGGAGATTGTGTGTGGCTCTCAACTAGAGACTTCAGGACCTTTGAGGGAAGTAGAAAACTGCAACCAAAGTATATTGGCCCATTTAAAGTGCTCAAACGTTTTAGAGTATCACGGTTTTTTCATGTTTTGCTCCTCAAACCTGTCGTTTCTGGGCCATTGGACCAGGCCATGCTGGACGTCATGCCACCCCCTCCGGAGGAGATAGATGGAGCGCTGGTGTATGCTGTGTTGCTGGACTCCTGGAAGCGTGGAGGAGTCCAGTACTTGGTGGACTGGGAGGGGTATGGCCCAGAGGAGCAGTGTTGGGTATCAGCTCAGGACATTCTGGACCCAGCTCTCATCACTGACTTCTATAGTCAGTATCCTGACAACATCCTGTCACAGGGGCCAACCAAGAAAAGGTCCCCTCAGTTCACTTCCTAATTGTCTTTGGGATCGTCGTAGACTGTCATGCATCCTTATGGATCAGTGGTTTCCCTGGACTCTATCACCCAGAATCCTTTAGGAGATCACATGACTCCTGACCCTCCACCATGCTCCTATCACAGATCTTTCTCTCTGGAGTGCTGATCTGTTACGCCTGTGACCTCTCATTAGCACAGCTCACAGCATTAAGTCTGGTGCTGCTCTGGGCACCGAAGGCAGCAGTGGCCCTCCATTCAGTCGCCTTCTGCTTTGTCTGTCATCCATTGCATTGTTGTTCCTGGTGACGATGTTGCTCCTGTTCCTCCAGCATTGGCAGCTTCACCCACAAAAGCTGTAGTGCCCTCGACTCCAGAGGTTCCCCAATATGCTCTGATGCTGTTCCAGAGCCAGCGGCTTTCCCCCACGTGCAAGTCTACACTGCCAGGGAGCCATGACTCTTTGTCTCAGCTCTGCTGCTAGCCCCCGCAACCAGCCAAGTCCAAACTGAGTATGCATACATCCTGTATAGCTGCAAACCAAAACCTGTGCATTGGCTCAGGTCCTTACAACGATCAGGAGGAGGACAGTTGTCACTTCCCATTTGGCAGGTGTGTCACTCTCAGTGCAAGAAAGTGTGCCTTGACTTAGCAGCGACACCGATGAGGCAGTTCATGTCTATGCTCTACTCACACCAATGTTCAACCCCCCCCCCCCCCCACTCGGCAAGTCCTCTCCTCCTCAATCTTTACCACTACATAGCACTGTGTTGCTCACCGTGGCATTTTCACACCGAGGATGAGTCCTCTCCACCTCAATGGTGGTGGTAGTGCCTTATAGGCTTGCCGGTGTGATGACATCCATGTGCTGTCTCGGCTCCTCTGGCAGCAGCTCATTCAGGAAGTGTTCCACCTCCAACTCCTTCTTCTCAGCATTCTTGAATGCCAGGTATGCCTGTCAAACCATTGTACTCCGATCTGTAAACAGCACGTATATCTGCTCTCACTATCCAGTATCCATAGTGTTTTCCCCTCCAGTGCCAAACACAGCTGTGTCAAGGTGATGGCCACTCTCCAAGAGACACTTTGCATGGCCGCACCCTCTAACCCCCTGAGCCTGTGGTGGATGCCACAGTGCGTTTTGCGGTCAATTTTATTACTCATCTGCCGTTATTAACAGTAGTTAGCTAAGAATGAAATTAGCTGCTGGAAGAGTGAAATCATATTTTAAGTTAAGAAAATGTTTCATATGTTAAGATATGTTGAAATCATATGTTAAGAAAAGATTTGTTTCTTGATGCATTTAAAACCAGTCCATTTAAAAGTTTGTAATTTGTTTCTAAAGCATCAGAGGTGATTAGTGACCTGATCATGATACATCATGGATTATATGATAAAAAAAAATTATATGACCTTAGAGGAAACGGTTACAGCTGGTATTTATAGCAAATCTCCTAATAAACTCATGCATAACCTTATTCACGTATAACGTTGCCCTACACTTTGCTTCACAGTGAAGTTGTGGGCTTATGTGAAACAAGTGTTTGGTATCGGTATCAAAGTTGTGAAATACCTGGAAATCTGCACTAGTTTAGTTCTGTTTTTGGTGCGTAAACTCTCCCAAATGTCATAGGTGAGGGGAAAATGTGAGAAAAATGTAGGATATGCACCCTTTTAAGGTGCATTACTGACATAAAGGTTCTGCCGTGTATACAATGCAGTTTGTATAATCTCAATAAAAAGGCACTGACCAGTAGAATGTGACACTCTAGAGCAACCTGCACAAAAATAAAGTCACCATACCCAAAGCCAACCATGGACTAGAGAATACGAAGCCCCCCAGCATTGGGCTGTGGAGCAGTGAAACTGCGTTCTCTGGAATGATGGTGCTTGAGTGGAGTCACCTGGCTTAATTTCCTCATCGGCCTGACAAATCAAGTTCCACAGGTATGATTTTTTTCATACCACAGGTATGAAATTTCTATTATATCCATCCTATTTGACCTACAATGCCCTGTTTGTGCCACATTACCATGCATGTATTAAAAATAAGAAAGTTTCAGGTCATAAGCTTGTCTTAGAACTATCATAAAGCAATGTCTTAGGCATCAGGCAACATATCATCCCTGTCCAAAGAAAAACATATATCTCACTTCTGCAGATTTTTAGGGTTTTTTTTTCATCTTTTGAACATGATGGCTGTCCGTTACATCATGCATTAACTTTTATAAGGAATGGACCAATAGCAGTGCTCTAAAATTACTTGGAATAAAATATCTTCTCTCTGTGTGGAGTCTGCATGTTCTCCCCGTGTCTGCGTGGGTTTCCTCCGGGTTCTCCGGTTTCCTCCCACAGTCCAAAGACATGCAGTCAGGCCAATTGGACATGTTACATTGCCCCTGGGTGTGAGGGTGTGAGTGTGTGAGTGACTGTCTGTGTCTGTCTGTCTGCCCTGCGATGGACTGGTGACCTGTCCAGGGTGTATCCTGCCTTCCGCCCGATGACCGTTGGGACAGGCTCCAGCACCGCCCCCCGCGACCCTGATGGAGAAGCGGCTTAGAAAACGGAATGGAAAATATCTTCACATTGCCTTACATTAAAAGTGAAGAATGTTTTTGCCCTCTCCTGTGAAGTTACTACTTTACTGTAAGATACTTGTTTTCTTGGGACAGTGACGATATTCACACACATTCAAAACTATTTCAGGTAATAACTTTCTGTTAGAGAGCTTTTAGAGACACTTCAGGGAAAATGTTTTCTTTTTTCTTTTTTAGTTTGTTAGTTCCTGTTCCTGTTCATATAAAGCATGTTTTCTCATAATCTTTCATCAAAATGTAATGTAATTTTGCTGCTTGCAAATTGTCTTCTGATTCTTGATTAGATCACTGTGCGCCAGTGAGTAGGCAAAAATATTATGTTTAGCCTCCCCCTCCCACCACCTATAATTGAGAGGAAACACTCAGCTATCTCAGAAACCCTCGGTAACACAACTTATCAGTGGAAAACGCATAAAAGTATAGAAAGAAAGTAACGTGATTACTGATTCATGTTGGCTTTACATCACATGATATAATTTGTCTAAATGTTCTGATCTGCTGATTGTTTAATTCCTTTTTTCATTAAGATGTAAGTCTAGAGCTCAAGACAAAAAAGAAACATTTAAAAACGGTTCTTCTTGGTTCTTTCTAGATCTACTGCTGTTCTACCAATAGATTACTGTTTCCTCATTCTTAAGGTAAATACTTTTTAAGCCATGTGTAAACTGGTTGCTCTCTTCTTTGTAAAAAGAGTAACCTGTTGTACCTGGTAACATTATGAATAGCAAAAATGTTTGATGTTATAATTAAGAGCATGCTCTCCTTTTTCTTTGCTCTGTGGTTCAGGCAGTTTGTGCTGTTGGTTCCAGTTCTGGATTAGCAGGGGTCAGAATGGCACATCCAATTAAAGTCATCAGTTACTAAGCCTAGTGCGGTTATTAAGGATTTCTAAACCTCTGTGATACGTCCATCAGTAGGAAGATACAGGTATACCTTTGGTTGGTCAGGTAGCAAGTACACATTTCAGTGCATTTATTTATTTCAATTTGGGAGCGAATATGAAACATTGAATGAAATTATGCATTCATCCTTTGATTCTTGTGTCTTTTAACTTGGATAGCATGATGAAGCCTAAGAAACACTTTGGCCCAATCTCATTTCACCCCTTGCCCCGACCACTTAGCCCTACCCCTCCATTTTGCATGTTCACATGTAGGGGTAGGGTGTCCCAATTTTAGGTGAGATAGAGAGGTATGGCGAAGTGTTCAGGCTACATGGCCCTCCAAACAGAGCGTTATGAAAAAAAAAGAAAAACGCTGTGTGAGCGACCAAAGAAACCCACAAATGTGAGAATTCTCTCCATTAAAAATTACAATAACCACTGTATTACCTTAATTTAATGTTGCTTCAATGTATTATGCCCTATTTCTTTGTAACACGCATAAAAAAATCTCTAGTACTATGTTAAGGTATCGGTAGCTAGCTAGCTAAATTTTCCATTCCACCTTAAATGGTGCAGCAGTTCTGATGCCTGAGGCACCAGAATGTAACTGATGCACTATAAGGTTAAACAGGAGAATTCAAACAAGAAGCAGGTGAAGAGCTGACTTCAGCTTCATATAATCATATAAGCTTCAATAACAAATAATTGCCCCCCCCCCCCGCCTTTGAAGGCATATGATCCCTAAATGTAACTAAAGTCCAGCAGTGAGGAGCTGAACTTTACCCTCCTCTGCGGTCACTGCAGACTGGCAGGGTCAGCTCCACAGCAGCGCTAGTAGCTGTTAATGAAGTAATGTTCTTTTTTTAATTTCATAGCGGAAGATTTCAACCACTACCCATTGTAACTCAGTTCCACAGGTTGTGATCCTGTCTTTCTTCTTGTTGTCAGCTCCATGGCTGTGATGTTGGAAATATTACTACCGTACTTAAACTCATACACATGGTTGTACAATGATGACCATTGTCTTGATGTGCCACTGGAATGCTTGTTTTCAGTTCATGGTTGCTGCACTCATGGACTTTCCTGAAAATAGCTGGGTTGCACTAGAGGGACTGGGGGTGAGTAGTGTTTTTACATGTTCTGTCAAAGCACAGATCCTCCTGGCGCTCTTGACACCTTTGGTAAAAATGAAAGACAAAAAAAAGACATTGTTTATTTGCTTGGAGCTGCTCTCGGAACATGGAAACTAGACTTTAGTAAGATTGTCTAAACACAGTCTTTATACCATAGAGTGACCACTTTTAATTCACTAAAGAGCTTAAAACCGTTTTTGCAAATGAGATGTATACAGAACTTCTACAAAGATTAAAAGTTCTAGTAAGAACCCTTAATTTGGTATAGAACTTTAACAATATGTGGAGCTTCTTTAATGATTTTAAAAGATTCATCACTCTCACAAATCTCTTTTTCAAACATTGGGTCTCATTCACCAACATATTCCTACGTTTTTTTCAGAAAATTGTGCTTGAGAAACAAGGTCCTGAGAAAAAGTCTGCGTCAGATTCATGACGTGTTCTTAAAGCGCAGAACTGTTCTCACCTTTGTGCTCTTGAATGTGTGCAGATTTTGGTCTTACCTAGGAATAAATCCTAAATTTCTCCTTAAGAGCAGTTGGTCACTGAGGCCCACTGTTCTTCAGGGAACCAAAAGCAGTTCTTCAGTGGCATCACTCAAAAAACCCTTTCGTTTAGCACATTTCGTTCCTAAAGGTGTAAGTAACTGTTTTAGATCTTATAAATCAAGTTCTTTTGAGGCCTTTAGAGCTCTCCCTTAACAATCATACCAAACTGCATATTTGCATACTCCTCACCATTAATGTATTATTAGCCAAATACATTTCAAACCAGAATCTTATTGCATAATTATCCTGAAGCAATGTCACAAGCATCAGATTAGTGTATTTGTAATCATTTTATATAAAAGGTTCCTGCGAGGTTGCTTTGAACACTTCAGACATCTAGGTCACATCACCACTGCTGTAAATAATTTGAAATTGGTAAGTTTTTCTAAAGTGGAGCACTTGAGACTGCTCTGAATGACTCTTTTTTTTTCAAATCATAATCATTTGTTATGCAGAATGTTTTTTAAAATTGGTTCTCCTTTATTAAGGAGACTAAAGTTCTCCTTTATTGCTTTAATTTTGTTGGGAATTCCGGAAAAGCAAAAATGAGCACCATCTATAAGACCCAAAGGACTGCTTTAAGAAGCACTACCCTAGAGAAACTTTCAGTGGATCAGAGATGTCCAGTCTTGTCTGAAAGGGCTGCTGTGGTGGCTGGTTTTTATTCCAACAAAGCCAAAGCACACCTGATCAGACCTGCAGCCACACCCTCCCTTTTTGGATACCCCTGAAATGGATAGTTCTTTAAAGAACTATTTTTGTACATGAGATGTGTGAGTGTGAAGGACTTTTTAAAGCAAGCAAGCAAAAAAAGGCTAAAAAAAGGCTAAGGCTAAAAACTTACTTGAATAGTCAAGCCGTTGGTAATTAGTTTTCAGATCTAGACCTGCTGGAGTCTTTGCTGCCCTGTTAACACTGTAACACTCATTACAGAACTCATTCTGTGTGTTTTTATCTTTCTTTGCCGAGTTGAACAGCTGCCTATCCTGTGTGTCTGATGCTGTTGCCTCTTCTGCCTTGATCGGGTGCTACTGCTCGCCAGCCTTCTGGACCGGCTTGACCAGCATTGAGCTTCTTGCTGTACAATGCTGTGCAATACTCACCCCATCTGTTTTTCCCACTTTGTACTATAATACTATATCTGGTGTTGAGCAGAGGAGGATGTTTTTCCCTTCTGAGTCTTGGTTCCTTTCAAGGTTTCTTCCTCCTGCCCTTAGGGAGTTTTTCCTTGCCACTGTCACCACTGGCGACGCTCATGGGGGCTTGGACCCATATTTTCTTTCCTTTTTCTTTCTGTAATACTGACCGTTCTCTAAAGCTGCTTAGTGACAACACCTGTTGTAAAAAGCACTTGCACTTTTTAAAGTTTAAAGAACTTCCACATAATGTAGACCTTTTAAACCAATTAAAGGTTTTCCTAGAAACAGAGGCCTTCGTGTTTGAGAGAGTATTTTTCTATGCTTCTCATAGTTTGAGAAGGTTCATATTCATAGAATTGCAGATATCCATTGCATCTTGGTGTCAACAAGAATGCCATGTAATGCCAGTAATCTATATTTGAAGGACGTTTCTACTCCTCAAGTGTGAGAAGCAGGTGTTTGCTAAGCATCACTGAGCCTTTGGATGGAGCAAAGTTCAGTAGTCAGATGAGACTAAAATAGAATTATTTTTGGCTACAAAGGTGAGAAGTGAGTTTGGTGTGAAAAGACGGATAGTGGTAGAAAATAAACTAATCCCTGCGACAAGAGTGTTGTGCTTCCAAAAGACTATTGGAAGCCTATGTAGAGTATGTAGAATCATGGACTCGGTTCCTGGACAATTTGGAGTGAAATCTGAATGCATCTGCCAAGAGGCTAAAACTGGGTGTCATTGGACAGTAATCCAAAGCACTGAGCCACATCCATAGAACATGGCTTACTTACCATGGAAATCAACAGAAAAACTCCTGTTATTCTCCTGGCAAAGTCAAGATATTGAAAGAATGCTGCCACTCAGAGGTTTGGAATCAGTGTTTTATAGTACAAAACTATCTTTGATATCTATGCAGATACATATAGTCGTATATACCCTTGGTCAAATGACTTGTTTCAGAAACTTTCAGCAGCATTTTCTGCAAATTTGAGTGCACAATTTCTGTTTATTTGCTGAGGTTAGCATATTGTTTTTGTTTTAATTATTTTATCATGGTAAATTCTGCAAATAAAGAGTAATTGTGCATTAAAATATGCAGAACTGTGGTCTCTTTAGAGAATGTGTTTGTACATTTTAAAAAAAAAAGCAACGAAATTTGTCATTTGACCAGGGCACCCAAAATTTTGTATGTGGCTGTATATAAAGTAGTTCAAATGAGATACAAGAACAATATGCAGCTTTTTAGGTTTCGAATGATATATAGGAAGCTATAAAATGATGAACTGTCCAGAGTGATCAACAGAGCTTTAGGGAAAAAAATCAGTATTTAGTGTATCCAGTCTTTGCCCTTATTACAGCTTCCATTCTTCCATTCTCTCAAGAGACTTGCTTTCAGTTTTTCCAAAGATATCTGCAAGAATATCTCTCCAAAGTTCAGTCTTAGAAGTTGGTTGCAATGGTTGCTTCTCACAAGCCAAGTTATCCCAAACACATTCAGTGATGTTGAGGTCTGGACTCTGGGGTCAGTCCATTGATTTAGCAGATTTTCTTCTCTGCTGTCTGCCTCCTTTTCTCAGTGAGGCGTCTTGTCAGCTACGCATCTTTTCTTGACCCTTAGCGCTGAGTTTTCTTCTCACAGTGGAAGGATGGACAGAAACACCGGGTGTTTTGTGTCAAAATATTTGGGAACAAAAGTATCACAACAATTTTGCAGAATGGTCATGGTGATGACTACAGAACATTTGTAAAATGTGATTTTTTTTTAACATTAATTAAAGGTAGCAATACATAATAGCGCATAATTAAAGGTGCCAATAATTTTGCTGTAGGTGGTCTGTGCCACAGAGTATTCCAGCAAAACTTTAATTAATTTTATTAGATGGCAGGTGTTGGTGTGTGCTCTGTATTCAGATGAGCATGTCTGAAATGAGCTTTTAAACAGGCCCTGTCTGTGGTGTTTTTCCAGGGTAAACTCAGTTATCCGTACACAAAATCCACGTTCCGATCATTGTGCATATGATGGCCCTGAACTATGGCTCTAAAGTGACACCAGATGCATCTTCACAGTCTGAATGAGACCTTGCATCTCCATCTGATGTTTACGGTGAGTGAAAGACAAATGGACCAATAGAAACAGCCGAGAATGGTCTAAAATAAAATCTTGGTGCATTAACTTCTGTTGACAGGATTTTTCATTTTCCTGGAAAGTTTCTTCTGAGGTATGAGATTTTTTTATTTTTCATTGTACAAGTACACAGTGTCCATAACTAACTTTCCCCCAAGGTCTACTATAACATTTGTATGGTTTTATAGCCCAAAACATTTTTCCATGCCCTTCACACCTGTTTTATCCCTTAGAATTAAGCAACCTGTTGTTCATATTGTACCTTTAAGAATTATAGTGTGTGTGTGTGTGTGTGTGTGTGTGTGTGTGTGTGTGTGTGTGTGTGTGTGTGTGTGTGTGTGTATGTATGTTCTGATTGGCTGCCTTGTGACTCATCCCGAACAAGCAATCTTTACTGAAACACTTCTTATAACTTCAGCAGCATGAAAGGGCAGAGCTAAACTGGTGCAAGAGAAATGTTGATGTATATGTGTGTGTGTGTGTTTTATTAATTCAAAATGATCTGTTTTTGCAGCTTAATTTTCATAAAACTGTGAAAACTGGGCTGTGGGGATGGGAGAGGCTGGGTGGCATGGTGAATGGCATATTTTGAACCTTTGACAATGTTTACATACTACATCAAACTCTTTAATTTAACAAAATCAAGTCATTTTCCCATGACGTGGGTCCTTTAAACACTGTGAAGATCAATTTATAGATTCCCAGATGGCCTGAATTTCTTGATTTTTCCTCTGCTGTAGTTCTCCTTGCATAACGAAGTATCATTAGAGTCATGCACTCATTCTTTTGCTTTCGTCTCTGCTTTATACCTCAGAGGTCACAAAACTATGGCTGTCATCTTCAGCATAATGGTAGGAATAGTGATGTATATGCTGATTTTTACCCTCATCACTGCATCGGTCACAAACCCCAGGCTGAGTGAGGTTGTGTACATTAACAAGGTGAGTAGGTTAGTCCCGATCACTGATGAGCTTGTACCTAAAACACATAGAGATGTACTTTATAACATGCTGTTATACAGGGGGTGCACAAAATAATGGAAGCATCATATCAAATGACTGTTGCTGCACAATTTGACAGCCCACCTATACTAATTTTTCAAGAGGGACCACAACAGGACCAAGCCTGATATAATTTGGGTGGCAAACCAGTGTCTTCACAGCAGTGACACCGACTTGGTAGAGGCATGCGTTGCTCTGCTGAATAGACCACCATCCAAACAATCTGGTCAAGTCGTCCTGTGGTTGTCCCTCCCTTTCTGGTGATGAATTGGTTTGAGGGGGGATGATAAATTGTCTGCACAATTTGTAATAGTAAACCTATAAACCTATAGAAACCTATATGTTTCTAATAAAACGGCCATGAGTATGAAAATTCCATGTTGTGTTTCTGTTATTTTGTCCACTCCTGTGCTTTTTTTCTGAGTATGTAATCCCAGCTCAACACTGGAGGGCAGTATTAGTCCAGCATAATAATGCTTGTCTAACCCTTTTGTGTACCTATGTATCTAAGCGTTTTCAAACACAGCAATTTATATATTATTATTTTATTTTTGAAAGTTAAAAAGCAAGATATGTGTTGTAATCTGTCTGTACAACTGTCATTATCATTATTTATGTTTTCCACATAAATATTATCATATATGTGTGCAAATATGCACAGTAGGTTTTTTTTGTTGACTGCCAGTAGTGTTTATATACCGTAAGATAGTAACTTGAGCAGTGATGGATGTTTTCTGTTCTGTAGTGTAATGAAATGGAGGTGTATATGAGGCGCTACTGGCTTCCCAGCTCTTTAAGGAACAAAATCATGAACCACATAGAAAAGAGATACCACAGAAAATGGTTTGATGAAAAAGCCACTCTAACGGAGCTGTCAGAGCCTCTCAGGCGGGTATGGAAATTGATTTATTGATTAGATGTGTTTAAGATGCAGTTACTCCTTGTTTGACTACAGGTGCTATACATTACCGTACAGAGCTAATTTGTCAAAATAAACATTTAAGTGTGGGTAAACATGTGAAGACTAGAGTGCTATGATAGTGAATGAAAATAGGAATTCTTTTCAGTTAATGTTGAGCTTTTTTTGTAATCCTGGAGGTGCTGGACTTTGAGGTTTCTTTGAAAGGAGAGCTCATCATCCGCAGGGGGCTCCCTGGGGGACTGCATGTACTTCATTGAAAGAATCACTGTGGAAGTCCAGACACCAACTTTGAGCAAAACGCTCAACTTCTTCTGAGGTATTTCCAAATCTATGTGGAATTCCTCTTAGTTTTCTTATTAACACTTGCTTAAAATAAGGCTACATGACGACTTACATAAGGTTGTCATTTCAAACTGACATAACCCTACATAACTGTTTATAAATGCTTGTTATAGTAAATGTCATTTGCCATAAAGGTTACATTTGCCAATTTTGATTGACGTCAGCTAAAGTAGCCTTTATGACTGATGACACCTGTTGCAAGAAGCATTTATAAACAGTTATGTAGGTTCATGTCAGTTGTAATGACAACCTTATGTAGGTGTCATGTAGCCTTATGACCAGCACCCAACAGTAAAGTGTTACTAGATCTTGCTGCATCAGTTCAGTTACTGCATTTTAGAAATTCACCAAACTTCAAATCCAAATTTTATTTTAATTTCATTTTAACTGTGAATTCCTTTCCAATGGTATGTGATGTACTCAACTCTGCATCAGGTTTTTAAAGGACGCATCTCATAGACAAAATACATTTACGTTTCTTAGTTTTTTTTTATAAAGAGGTAGTATGTATCATTGTTAATGTTTCAAAAAGTACTGTTTTCTCCCAAATTCATACAGTCCATATATAAAATAACAAAACTGCGAAATCCACCCATTTATTTGTATCCATCTATTCAGCCTACAGTAGTTTAGCTCTGCCCATTCACACTGAAGTTATAAGGAGTGTTTCAGTCCTGCCTTTACACGTTGTGCTTTATATCCTAGCATTATTGCACTATTCATATTTGCACCAATAATTGATGTACAAGTTTACTCTGCACTTATCTTTAAATATGCTTCTCTCACAGGACATATTACCTCATTGTACCCTCTCCACTCATATGTGCATATGTGTATTATATTACGCTTGCATATCTATTTTTATTTTTTAACACTTTATGTGTAAACAGTACCGTATTCTGCACATCTGGTCATTGGCTCTGTGGTTGTACTTTGCAAAATGACAATAAAGTTTAATCTAATCTAATCCAATAATGCCTTTGTATGTGACAGCCAATCAGAGCAGAGATCATTTACATATGCAAGAGACGTTTTGTCATGTAAAATATAATTATAACTGTTTGTGGTGCATGAAACCACACAAAACCGAATAGCATGATGAATATAGAGCAAATGTAGGATATAGACCCTTTAAAGCTATCCTGCAGGGGCTATGCTTCAAACCAGAGAGCACTAAATAATTTTTTAAATTGCAGTTATTTGATAAAGACAAACCCATGCAAGCAGTGAATCATTACATGGGACATTATCAATTCTAGTCTTAAGTAAAGAGTTACATTGAACCCATTGTATTGCTAACATGCAGTTGCTTGCTGAAGTACTGATAAAGTACATTTTCAATGCTCAAAACAGGGGTTTTTGTAATGCCCAAATTTAGAAAAAGCTGTGCAAAGTATGTCCCGAAGTAACACACGCAGAAGCATATCCACCTACCGGTTTTAGATTTGAACGTTCGTGTGATTATTTACACCTTCAAGGCAGCTTGCTTGAACTGCACATCAGTCAATTAACAAATCAGAAATTTGCCTATGATTCCAATTTAGTGTGGAGTCCTTGGCTGCCTTTAGTTCTCTCCCCCTTTTAGATTTTCGCCCTGACAGTGACAAATTACTCCTCCGCTCGCTGAGATTGGAAATTAAAAGCATTTAGAGTTGCTCATGCATTTATGCTAATGAGAAATTCAGATATGATTTGCATGCAAAAGAGGCCAGTCTGAAAGCTCATCATTTTCTCTCCTAGCTGCTGCATGTTTTCACCTCCTTTTAATTTTTTACCAGCGCCAGGAGAAAAGGCACAGCGTACGTGCTTCAAATGTGACATTTGCCATACCAAAGTTTCAACTGCAGGCTTAACTCATTGCGTATAGTATCATTTTTTCACAGTCTTTATGTTCTGTTAAAAGAAAAAGGCCTGCATTGTGTATAAGATGCACATTTAATGTTACATTTTTTCCCCATCAAATTGGAGGGAGAGCAGTGTGGAAATATGTTACTTTCTAACATAAATTTAAATAATGACTAGTTCTTATTTCAGTGTTTTGTGATTCTTAATGTTTGTAAGATACATGGTCCTTTTGACTCTCTGTTTTGCAAATAGATTTGCAGTAGCCTATCTCTGCATACAGGTTTGTTCGTTTTAGGGTGCAAATGTACTTACTGGGGTGGGAACCCTCAAGGGTACATCTTTGGTACTTTTAGCTAGGAAACATATTTGTACTATATTCTATTGCAGTTTTTTTACTGTCTTAACATCCTGTCTTAATTCCAGATTTTCCATTATTTTAGTGTTCTACCTAAGAAAGTTAAGAAAATGTACAAATATGCACTTTCCCTAAAATTCACTCTACATTTCTAGTTACACAGTTGGACTGTGAGGACCACGTTACACTTCTAAGGGTATGTTTACATTGCTTTTGGAGACTAAAATTTACCAAAGATCACTGTGAGGAAAAAAAGAGGAAAAGGAAGCATCATGAAAATGGCATGTGTTTTGCAATTGCTTTAGCTTGGCACTACCTTTCTTTTAATTCCATTTGCCACACTGAAGCACTTTTATTTGAATAAAAATGGTAAAAATCAAACATTCTTTTAAGGGGCCATATGAAAAATATGAATGTATCGATGGCATTTTTTCAGACAGAGTGCATGTTTTTTGTACCTGCTGATAATGATTCCGATTCCATACTTGGTAACCTACTTAGTATTAAGTAGATATTAGGTTGTATGAGTACAGTGGGCCTTAACGGTTAAAATATTTAAGTCTAGCTGATTTTAAATGATGTGCATTAGCTAGCTATGCAACATTAGTTACCGCAAATTGTGTAGCACTTCAGTGGAGAAAAACAAGTTTTGTGGCACACCAGAAAAGCCCTTCTGCTGTCATCAGGAGGTCATGATTTTGTCATCAGGAGGTCGTGAGTTTAATCCCTGGTGATACTATAGCCATCCGTGGCTGGGCACAATTGGCCTCGCTCTTTCAGGTGGACAGGATGGCCCCCCATCTTCCCCACCATGCAGCATTCACAAGTTTTGGAGGAAGCTTGTTCTAGCTTTTGCCCTCATAGCACTGGTGGCATTGGATGATTGGGAGAGTCCTGACTAGCAGGTGGAATTGGACATGTCTAAATTGGGTAGATATTTAGGGAAAGAATAAAAAAAGCACTTCTGTAGAGCTGTAAGTCAAGTATGTTTCATAGTTTTGATCTCCGCTTCTCAACAGTCTCTGTAACACAGTGACAGCAGAAATCACATCCAACGCTAATCAAAGGAGCTCATTATGGGGTTTTATCTGTGGTTGGACATAGCCAGGTACACACTGTGTGACTTCAGAAATCTTGTTCTTTGGTGACTCGCATTGTGTTTGAATAGACCATCATGTACGGACAAAGCTTATGATTTATATACTCACACTGTAGGAAAACACACCCATTGACATATCATGTGAAATGCAGCCCCAACAGACATATAACAATATTTCCTCAAATAAAACTGCTTCAATCAAAACGGCATGCTGTGCACTGAGTACGGAGCCTGGTAACTAATACAGCCTGTTCAATTCTAATGGATAAAGAAAGGTCGGAAAGTGGTCATGTAAGAATAAATTATGGCTGATTTTCGTATACTGTGGACTATGTGGGAAAAAATATAATACAAGAAAAATCTAGAATACAGGCCTTTGAAATGATAAGTCTGTTGGATGGAAGTTATGGAGCAATGTGAGGGTAGAAACAGGAGACCTTCCTACTATAGTTGACATAAGACGTCAGTTTCAGTCTCAGCTTGAGTTGCACTTAGATTACTTCAACAGCAGCAGAGGTTGAAGTGCACTCTGGGAGTCTAGATTTTTTGCGCTCCCTGAAAGCATTAATTGCAGTCTCCTTCAGACAACCTCTCTGAACTCATACAACTTTCAAAAGATGCATTAGCTCTTTAAAAGATGAAAGGCTCAGAGAATGTAAAAACTTAAGCAGTGATTACATTCCAGCTGGAGTGCCACCTTGGCCCACTTGCTCTAGGAAAGGCACACCTTACAGGAGAAACTGGCCTTTACATTAATATGTAGGTCTGCATATATTCATAAAATTGCTCCTGCAGTGACTGTTTATACATGTTTCTTGCACATTTTCCACAGGTTTGACTTTAATCACTTTCTCATCCATGTTTTATTAATAAAATACAACTAGGTTTATTGTGTATTTGTCATGTTTCTGAGCTGAATGCATACTGTTTTACTGGAGTTTGTTTGTGTCAGTCCCAGTAAATGATAACCTTGAAAACAGATGCATTAATTAAGATAGAAAATGAAATGCAGGCTTAATTTGTTTTTGGCGAGCCTGGTTTCAATGAGATGGATTTTCTTTTGATGGAAGGATGTGTAGAGAGCAGCTAAAACATTGACATGACACTTCTATTTGTCATCGCGTCATTTCTAGGAGGAGGTGCGAGCAATTATAAATACGGTTACATAGCAATTAAAATAGGCTGCATTCATTAATAATTTCTGTATAAATTAATCATTCAAAGCTGTAATGGTAGCTGCTGGTACTGGCTTTCCAATTATGCTGCTTAATTAGAAATGCCAATATTAAGAAATAATTAACCACGAAAAATATATTAAAGCTCTCAGACGTGTTTTTTGGAAGATGCCACCTCCATGTTTATCAGTCTTAGTCCCGACCATCATCAGGTCTGGATTCGGTAGCTTCTTGGAACAGACTGGAGTGCATTGCCAAGGAAGAGTGTGATAAACTGCACCTCATCATATCATTCGTTTTATGATTGACTCGGAGAAAATGAGTGGCTTGAATAATCTGTTTCTAAACACATCATTGTGACTCATTGTGTTCTCCTTTGCAGAGATTTGCCTGTTGAACATTAGGATGGAGCGCACAGCAAATGTGTTGGCTCTGACCCACTGCAGGCTCTGCTGCCTCTCTGTGGACAACTACAATAAAGTTCTGGCTCGCTTCCCTGATATGACGGCTCACATCCTCCAAGCTGTCGCACAAGAGAGATTTCAAGCGCTCTCAGGTATGATGCAGAGACTTGAAATTTGAAGGATTTCTACATATTTGGCATGTAATGATACACACGTTTTCAAATTCTACGCGATTTTTGATGCTAATGTCAAGATCCTAGAGTTTGATCATTTTATCTGTTAATGTTGTGATTCTGCAGAGCCTAAAATTCTGACAGATAAACACAATGATTTTCAAAGTGAACTTTTTCAATGCCTGCCATGGCACTCTCTCTAACAAAATAAGCCACAAAAGCCATAGAATTCATAAACAAGTGCAGAGAAAAGGCATGGGAGCATAAACCCAGCTCCCTCTCCGCCCTCTTTACTGTGCACACAGACGCCTCCTTATGATAATACACTCCAAATCATCTTGAATATATCTAATATTTCTCATTTTGAGGTTTTTGTAAGATTGTTATTGAGCTAGATGACTAATAAGGCATGTTTTATAATTTCGTAACCAAGTAAAAGTCTAATAAATGTGAAATAATCTTATAATAATCTTGATCTATAAGAATCTATCATGATCTTATAGCCTCAAAATGAAAAGTAATGAGTATATTAACTAGATTTAAGATAATTTCCCGTGCCAAGATATCATTTTTTGCGTAGACCTCTGATTATGATGATGGGTTCATCACCAGAATGTGTTCGAGGTCACCATAAAAAGGGCACAGTCACTTCTTTGATTCATGTCCTCAGTTTCTTTCAAACTTTCATTGCAGACTTTTAACTGTTCTTTTTAACAGCTGCAGCCTCGTTCTCCTACAGTCGCGTTAGGCATCTCTTCGAACACGAAGGGTTTTGGGTGAGTCACTTCTAATGTTTAGTACAGAAGCATCACCCCAAATGTTTATGAGGTCTCAGCTACACATAATGATGACAAATGTCGAGTTTGATTGACGTTAAAGCTGCATCAATTCTGATCTGGCTGTTCAAACTGAGTCGCATGGCTGTATATCAGATACATATCAGATTTCAGTACCATGTATGAAAGCGTTTCAAATCGGAATTGAAAATGTCAGATTTAATGCATTTTTTTGCTGTTTGCACTGACACACCGATCTGTCACATATGAAGAAAAAGATCGGATTTGGGCCACTTTCACCTGCTGTGTCAACAAAGCCAAAGACTACAATTCGGGTTTCTGGTGTTATTATAGAAAAGAGTTGCATTAAAAGCACTTTTGAGTGATGTAATTTCAGTGTGCAGGAGTATTTGCTTGCTTGCAGCACATACATAGAGTAGGAAACTCATCTGATTTGGAACATGTTGTTTACCATAGGGTACAATAGCCCCAACTTTCAGAAACAACACATTTTTCCCGTAGTCAGAAACTGCTTAGTTTCTTATATTGAGCACAATGCCTACTACAGAACGACACACAACTTCAGAGGTCTATTGACTGCGGTTTCCATGGAAGTAGGTTTACATTCTTCCAACTCTTTTGTTTTAAATGTACATTTTTTTGGTAACACTTTATTTGAAGGCTACCCACATAAGGACTTCATGACGCATTCATAAGCACTGAATAATGTGTTTATGAAGCACTACTTGAACATTAAGTGCTTATGTCGGTTCTCGCAACCTGACATAAGATGTTTTATGAAATAAATGACATTGTACTGACATAATAAGAATAAATGTTGAACATATTTATAGCACTAAACATATTTAAACCCTATACATAAGTATTTATGCCAGCATTCTTAAGATGACATTGTACTGATATCAGGTTAAATATGCCTGGAAACCACCCCCTCTTCCCTCCATGGCATAGATAAGATGAGTGATGCAATTATGTATAGGGTTTAAATATATTTAGTGCTGTAAATATGTTCAATGTTTATTCTTATTATGTCAGTACAATGTCATTTATTTCATAAAACATCTTATGTCAGGTTGCGAGAACCGACATAAGCACTTAATAAATGTTCAAGTAGTGCTTCATAAACACATTATTCATTGCTTATTAATGCGTCATAAAGCCCTTATGTAGGTAGCCTTCAAATAAAGTGTTACCATTTTTTTGACAATTTTTTGATACTGTTTTAAAATCGTCACATCCTTAGTGAACACGGTAACATCTTTTACTTCTTTCCTCTCCTGCAACTACAGCAAAATCAAAACCCACCCAGCCTTGTGGAATTGTATTTAGACTGGTCTCCGGAGTCCACCCGAAGCCCCAGTGATATTTATCCGCATTATATCTTCTGTGAGTCTTTTTCTCACTACACACCTTCAAACATCCACACTGTAGATCAGACACTGTGGTGGCTCTTGCAGAACCACTTCCATCAGTTATCCACTGCTAAGCTCATGGTCAAATTCCTGGTGCTTTGTAAATATTACATGAAAATATAGTGTTGCAGGAAGCACTACGTGACAATGCTGTGGTTTTACACTATTCACTCACTGCCTGTCCTGTGATTTTGTGCACTGATCCAGCCTGCAGTGTTGCTGGGAGCGGATCCCTTTTAGCATGTTTGTCTTGGATTATGTTGTTTTGGTTTCTCATATATTAACAAAGTGGGGGCATGTTCAGACTGCATCAGCAAGAATATAATTTTTTTAACAAGATTATAATGGGTTTTATTCTTAATGTAGTATGTCTGTGTGATTTTAATGTTTCTAAACAATTTTGAGTAGCGTAAAATGTCATGGAGGTATTTATGTCTTTGTTTTGTGTTTTTTTAATTTTTCATTTCAGGGGCCTGTCTAACAAATCACATTCAACTTAGACAGGGTTCTTTGTTTAATGTGCTAAATTTCAGCTTCACAAAACACAGCTGCAGTTAACTCTTCATGACAACACTTAACAACTTTCCCTGTTTAACCTACGTTTAGATGCTTAAGCTATGATTAATCCTCACATGCATGGATATGAAAATGCACTGTTCACAACAAGCAGCCGGTTGCGTGAACCATGACGAGTTGAGTTTAATGTTCAAGGAAGGTAAAGAAAGCATACATAAACATTTAAACATGTAAACATTTAAACACTCCCTGTCAAAGTCCATTCTTTGTTGATTTTCTAAGTGAAAATAAGTCAAATAAGCATTTTTTTCTGTAGAATTTAGTGAATGTTGTGAGGTTAACACACTAAATAAAAAATAAAATACAAAGTGGGCAAACAGATTTTAATTTAGTGCACTAAAATGTGCAAACGTGTTGTCTCTATACAGGATATGTAAACTTTTATTCAATTAGAAAATCTACAAAATATATAATTTGACCAGAGGGTTCAAACTTAAGCACATCACTGCTGTCGTAAGAAAACCTTGTATTTTCATTTTTGTTCTTTGTCAGTTTTTGTGATTATTTGAAAATGCCTTTCGCTCTTTACCTTGTGTGAAAATTTCATGAAGGACGGACCAAAAGAAACAGCCCAAAATGACTTGGGGAAAAAACAAAGTGACCCAAAATGGATCAGGAGGGTCCACCTCCATCAGAAGGCTGTTCCTGATTAGTCCAGGAGCCATTTATAATCCAAAATCGCAAACTTATCCTGGCCTGGAGCAGTTTAAGCATGCACGATAAGTTATCACGGTGACATAGTCCTGTTAAAAGTGATCCACTGCTGAAAGAGCCAGGGTTAGAACTAACTGAACTAAAAGATAAGCAAGAAATCCCACCTTGTGATACAGACCTCAGGTTTGGTGTCCATTGTCATAGTTCTGTTACATATAACTTAAAAGTTACAAATTAACAACTCCAGCAGCACTGCTGTGTCAGATCCACTCATACCAGCGCAACACACACTAACACAACACCACCATGTCAGTGTTAATGCAGTGCTGAGAATGATCCACCATCAAAATAATACCTGCTCTGTGAGGGTTCATGGGGTCCTGACCACTGAAGAACAGGGTAAAAGGGGCCTAACAAAGTATCAGAGAAACAGATGGACCACAGTTTGTAACTGTAGAACTACAAAGTGCAGCTATACAGCAAGTGGAGCTGATAAAATGGACAATGAGCGTAGAAACAAGGAGGTGCTCATAATGTCATGTCTGATCAGTGTGTATATATATATATATATATATATATATATATATATATATATATATATATATATATATATGTATATATATGCACCACCACTTGCACCCCCCCATGTATCTAGCCTCTGTACCATATAACCAATATATACCAAATTGATTAGTGGAATAGATGTTTTTCCGTAGGTACAGAGATATATTTGCATTAAAGCTGTCTATATTTCTCTCCTGAGCCGTTGAAGCCTTGCCGTTGCGACGCGGCCTTGTGTCTAAAGGATCAGGCTTTCAGTAAATCAGATCAATATGATCCTCCTGATGCACGCACATCCAATCAACCCTCGTTAATGCTCGCCTGCTTCTTCTCTGTGTGGCTGGAAATGAAAGCAGCCCATTGCTCACATGTTCTGTCTGGAGGTGTTCATTAGTTCCGTGGGTTTTAGGGTGACTAGAGAGTGTAGACGTTCGTTTGATTTTAATGAAGTTTAAACAATCTCCTGAAAACACCTGTTGGCTGCTGTGCAGTGGAAGAGAGAGGAACTTGAAAGAGTTGCCAGCTCAAAGGGACAGTCCTCTCTAATGATAGCATCAGTCCCCGCGTTACACATTCGCTACATTTTGCTCAAAGCGCATATGTGACAGCCTCCTAATTAGAGTCCAATGTTCTCTCAAAGTTGTGAAATGTTATTAGCGGAGGTATTGAAGTTTGTGCTGTTTAATTACTTCACAATTTACCTTTTGTAAAGTGAGGCTAGAAACTTTACCTCGTCATCCTCTTCGGGCATAGACAAGACGTTATTTAAAATTCTTTAAAAATAAAAAGGCTGGTTTTATTTAACCGCAAGCTGCTCAGTGAGATTTACTACTCGTCTTTCTGTTTCACTGAATGAAGAGTGTTCACTCGTAAACATGCACTTTAAAAGACTATTGGCATGGATTTTAGGTTCTAAGAAAAGCCTTTGATTATAATAGTCTTTACATTTTGTGGAAGTTCTTTACATTTTATAAAATAAAGATGTTTCACACTAAAAATGGTTCAGTAAAGAACTAAAAGTGCTTGTTCTATGGCATTGCTCCAAATATTTAAAAGTGTACACTCTTAAAATTAGAGGTTTCTAAACAGTTCATGGCCCTTTACTTATTGTAGAACATTTACAACGTGTAGCAGTTCTTCAAACTTTAAAAATATTCTTTATACATGTTTAATTTACAAAAATTGTCCTGTACAGAACTGTGCATGAAATGGTTCGTGTGGGAATGAAAAGTATGACATCAAACCGGAGAACCTGATTTATTTTCTAAACCTTTTTTAAAAATAGGTTCCTTGGCTTCAATGCATTGTTTTAGGAGAAACCTTTTCCTTTAAAATTGAACTTCTATGCTATGTAGCAGTTCTTGAAATTTTAGAAAGCTTATCCACACTCTTGCAGTTCATTTACCAAAACACTCACCATCAGTGAAATGGTTCTTTTGGGAACTAAAAGTGTTTTTTCAATGGCTTTGCTCCAAAGATTGTTTAAGAGTATAAAGGTACCTAAATAGTTCTTGGCTTGGATGAAACACATCTAGAACACATAAATCTATGGCTTTGCTCCAAAGATTTAAGAGTGTACACTCTTAAAATTAGAGGTACCTAAATAGTTCTTGGCTTGGAGGAAAACCCTTTGGTTATTATAGAACATTTACATTATGTAGAGGTTCTTCAAACTTTAATATAATCATAATCAAAATATTCTTCACACATATTTTATTTATAAAAGTAGTTCTGTAAACAATATCTTTTTTGGGAACTAAGTGTTTTTTCGATGACTTTACTGCAAAGATACTTTTTTTTAAAGAATGTACAGTTTTCCTGAGTGGTTCTTAGTGAAAAACTGTTACCTGTTATAGAACATTTACACTGTGTGAAGGGAAAAGGCTTTCCATACTTGGATTTCACTTACAAGAATAGTTCTTTAAAGAACCACCCACTGAACTGTTTTTAGGGACCCATTGGTTGTTGATATGTGGTGCTGCTCCTCAGAACCCTGTTTATTTCTAGGAGCGTACACTTTGAAAAACAGAGGTTACAAAGTGTTTTTTGGCTTGGATCTAACATTCTAGGAAAAACTTTTCAATTGATACAGATGCTCTATGTGGAGGTTCTTTTAGACTTTCTCACTAATTTACACACATTTTCACTAAAATGTTATTTACAGAACCAAAACCTGCCCTTCTTAGTAGACACAACACACACAAATACAGAAAAAAAACCTTTTGGTTCTGTCTGGCACCTTTAGTTTTCAGACTGGTGTAGATGTAAATGTGAGGTTTCAGCAGATCTGGGCTCTCTACAGTTGTTCCCACAGTTCATAGTTTGCACTTCTGCTGTTAAAGACATGGCAGTGATCTGTGAGATACTCAGCAGTACATTCAGCCTTACAGACGTTCCTTGTATTTATCGTTCCACGGCTGCTCTGGCAGTGTCAGGCAGTGTCAGCTTGAATACAAGAATATAAGCTTAGGTGAAAGTATAGAGCTGGCATGTGCCCTGTGCCCTGAAGTGGGCCTGTTTTGAACGTGCTGGCGCTGGCTGCCCAGAGCAGAACAAAGAGGAGGCCGTGGTGAGGCTGCTGCTGTATCACAGAGAGACACGGAATGTTTCTAACATCTCACACAACCCCACCTGTGAATGGCTCTCCTTTATCTAGCAGAAGCAAAAGAACACTCTGTCTTAACCAAATGAGAAACACCGCTCTCCTGGGCTGGCTGACAGGCTAAATGGAGGCAATTGCACCGAGTGGCAGGGAAAAATCGGCGGCCGTGTACTGGTTGGCTCAAGTGTCTGGAGTCTAGACGGCTCAGAAACAAAAGCAAGATAGAGTGGCCTTGCTGAGCCTCCATTAGTGTTAACCTCAGCGCCATGTGAGCTGACAGCGCATAATGCCAGCCCACTTGAAAGCCTCCAGATTTCTACCTGTGCTTCTTTCTTTGTGTGTGTGTGTGTGTGTGTGTGTGTACATCTGTGTGTTTGTGTGTGCTGATTATTTACACTTCTAAGAGGTGCACTGACTTACATGCCATTATTTTTATATGTATAGTGCTGTTCAAAGGTTAGAGACCACCCTTCATGTATTTAATTTCCAGTGAAAATAGCCTTTAAGTACAAGTTTTGCATTTTTTAGAAGATACTTCTGAGGAGATTTGATTAAGAAAATTCTTGGACAAGGAAAAAGAAAGTCAAAGGAGTGACAAACAGATGTGTTTCCAAGTGGAATTTCGACTGAAAATCTTTGAGAGAGAAGAGAAAACCAAGCAGCTTCAGATCTGAAAACATCCACAGGTGTTTCTGTCCATCCTTCCACTGTGAGAAGACAACTCGGCGCTATGGGTCCGAAAGGATGTGTAGCTGTCAAGAAGCCTCACTGAAAAAAGGAGATGGACACATCAAACAAAGAAGCTGCTGGCGCTCTCAGGACAATGCACTGACCACTCCAGAATCCCGACCTTAAAATCACTGAATGTGTCTGGGGTCACTTGGATCAAGAGAAGCAGAAAGTGCAACCAGTTTCCAACACTGAATTTTGGAGGTCTGAAAAAATATCCCTGCAGATTTCTTTGAAAAGCTGAACTGTCCTAAAATGAATGGAAGTTTTAATAAAGGCAAAGGGCCAGTACTGAAATATAACATTAAATAAATCACTGTTGCCAGAACAAAACCTTGTATCTCCAAAATGGTAACTTTACAGGAGAAGGGAAAACATACTTTAGTTTTGATGTACGTCAATGGAACCAGACTTTTTCAGAGTAAGGGACATCAGACATTTTCAAATTAAAAAACCGAAAACAACAAAAATAAAGATACAAGATTTTGTTCCAACAGCAGATATATATATATTTTTAGATATATTCTTATTATATTTAGTTACTGAGGCTTCTGTGTAAAATATATGCTTAATGTATGTTTTCTGGCATTTTTTAACTCTAAAATGAAGAACCTTTGGCCATTTTGACTGAAAATGAAAGAAAAGAAGGATGGTCTCTGACTTTTGCAACATAATATACACTCATATAAGTTTCATTTTAAGTGTACATCATGATCATGTTTCACGGAGAAGCAAAGAGAACTCTACATCTAGCATCTGAATGTTTAATCATAGCCTGAGGATGCAAAAAACACCAGTCATCTTGATAAGTATTAATAACAGTGTCTATGTATGTGACATCTCTCTTCTAAGGGTCCTTTGAAGGGTCTGAAGCTGCAGCTAGCTTTAGCTTTCACCATGTAATTCATTCTGCATGGTGTTGAGTTGAGTGAGCTGGTTTTATTGGGCTGCTGGGTGACTGGCGCGGATCGGCCAGCTAAGCGATCCTCACCCCAGGCCAAATGGCGCTAGCTACTCTGAGATGCACCGACTATAATTATCTTAGCCCGAGGAATCAATTAAAGCTAAGCACCATTGTTTTCAGAGAAGATCGGCGCATTAAAGTTTAAAGATCTGAAATATAAAAGAATCACGCTTTCAGGGACACTCTCAGAATATTTATTGTTAACAAATAACTTAATACAAAATCATTTATTTATGTTCAGTGTCTCTGCACTGAATTTGACTTGCGGTTAATTTCTGCAGTTTTACACAATGTTAAAATATGCATGTGCTCTTGACTATTGTATAACCACAGCTGACAGTTCTGTAGGATGTATGATAAGCTGAGACTGCTGAACAGTGGCTTTGTATTCAGAGCAAACTGATTCAAATCAACTCTGCAAGCTTGATATTTGCTGTCATTAGAAAAATGCTGTGTAATCCATGAAACGCTATTGATTGTTTGGTCTATGGGAATATATTAATTGAAATATTGTAAATGAGCAATTAGCAGAGCTAACACTTTAGCTTCTTGTGCTATGCACCTCAAATACTGACATTTGTAACTAACAACTGGGTTTCTGTGGTTTTATATTAATATGCTGAAGACGGATGTTGTGTTTACATGTTAGCAGTAGATGGTCGACGGGAAGCCAGGCGTTCCACTGCCAGGAAAATACCGTCACTGGCGTTGGCAACGGCAGCACACAGCAGTGGTCAGTAGAACATTATGAAATATTAAATGAAATATTTCTGATTTTTCCATCTGGTGAAATAAATCGGATGTTGATTTTTTTGGGGAAGCCATGGATGCTGGACGTCTTATGTCGAAGTTCAGATGCGTCCAGTTTTATACAACAAAAACTTCCTCATTTCTCCACTAAGTAAGTTTAGCAGCTCTTTAATTGAAGGCTACCAGAATAAGGACTTCATAACTATTAGTAAGTATTTAATTATGTATTTCTAAAGCAATAATTGAGTATTTATGAACACCCTATGACATGGCATTTTAAGGGGCTGACATAAGGATGACAGACATGGATTCCTTCTGTAACACCTTATAACATAAATATAAAAATATAAATATAAATGTAAAAATGTTTAACTTATTATTATATATGATGTAGAGATACATGTAGAGATACTGATGTAGAGATAGCTGATATTTTATTTAGGTCTGCTTAAGCCTTGTATAATAAGCTCCATTATTTGAGAAAGATGCTTCATGACAGTGTTATAAATGGATCAAAATGCCCCTCACTTTAGTTTAAGGCCCCTTATGTCAGTACAATGTCATTTACTTCATGAAAGAATCTTGCGATTAATGACATAAGCAGTTCATAAATACTCAAGGACTGCTTTATAAATATGTTATTCAATGTTTATACATGTGTTATGAAGCCCTTATGTAGGTAGCCTTCAAATGAAGTGTTACTGTACGTTTTAAGGGATTTGGAGGTCTCTCTAGTGGAAATGTGTGATTGTACACAACGTGCGGAAGAACCTTCTGTAATGTCAGTTTGTGCTCCAGACCCGTTCCCTGAGCCTTCCAAGGATGTGAGCGAATTATCTGCTGTTGTCATCGTATCTTCTTCAGTGTAATGTAGATTTGCATTTGAGACCTAAAAACTGAGCTGCATCTTATTTTTATCTATAAAGTTAATCCATAAAGATTTATGACGTGGTCCAAAATACTCCCCTGAAATTTGGACACCTTTGACGTTTAAATGATTGTAATAGACTTTACAGGGTAACTTACAACCCAGTAATTTTGCTACAACTTACAGGGTAGCAAAAAAAATCTTACATAGTGCAGCTTTAAATAAATAGCGATGCTGCGTGTAATGATAATCATCCATCATAGCTGGTAAATCCATCACCATGTTTTTTTGAGGACTGAGGTTCCTATGTTTTTGGGTGAGACACCTTTTCAGCTCATCATATTTTTTGCACCCTGTGTGACTGTCTCTTTGGCAAAGGCCTTCAGCTGCCCTGAGGTTGAAAAAAATCCAACTCAAAGTGGTCAAGTAACGTCATAAGCATTTTTCTCTGTGCTGGCCAGTCACTTCAAAAGAAAGGCGAGTCTTCCGTCACTGAACCCTTTTTAACTTTTTGTCACTGATCAACTTTAGAACAACATAAGTTTCTTAGCTTAGCTTGTTTTTACCAGCAGCACCAAACTTGCTAGAACTATATGTAAAATATATACATGTCTAAAATACACAACTAACACAGCTGATTGACATTTATGATGCTTTTGTTGCTTAGAAACAAGCAGTAGCAGCATTCATAACAGTGCATACCCCTGAAAAAACAGACTGGGCAGTGCACCTCACGTTTTTTCCACAAAAACGTGGTGTGAACTCTCCATTACTTCATCTGTTTTAATGATGTGTAATGCTGATTGCACTATATAGTGCACGTGAAATAAAGCCAGTGTTACTCTACTCAGAAGCACATTATGCCTGAAATACGTTTAAATTTCAGTGTCTGTGTATCACAGAATATTCAGCAGCAGACTGAAGCAGGTTGCAGGGTGATGGCAGACTATGCTACTGGCCACTATCCATTCCTCATTCCAGCCGAAGAGAAAAGACCCCAATGTAGCATAGCAGAAACAGTTCTGAGTGGATAAATTCCCCAGGGTCTGTAAATTGGCTTTCAGAAAGAGGAAAAAAACTCATTGTCCTTTACCTTTGAGGTTGCATGTCATTTCTCAGTAGCTCACACTTGGGCAGATTAAGGTCAAGTGGTCCGTTTTGTCTCTGCTTTGAGTGGAGAGTGAGAGTGAAAATCTGACGGTCTGTAAGAGAGGTTTCACATCCATCCCCAGCGGTTCTCTGGAGATGGGGCTTGATAATAGCATACTGGCTGAGAGCCAGCGCTCTTCTTCGGTCTGCACTGCTCCTATATGTTTTTCAACGTGTATCTGATAAAATGAAAGCAATGAGATGCTAAAGATTCTTCTAAATGAAAGGATATATCAGAAGTGGTCTTTGAATGTGGGCCAAAATGTTGTGTGTTTAACTCACTGAAGCCTTTTTTCTTGTAGAACAAAAACAAGCCTTGAATTTTGGTTGTAACTCATCTGTGTCCCGATTGGCTCCTCCCACCCCTCCATGTGCTTTTCTGTTTACTTTTTATCGTCCATGTGCTTCTTTGTTTGGCTTCCTCCCGGTTCTGCCCCGTGTTTCTTGTCTCCGCCCTTGATTGTTTCCACCTGTTTTCCACCTGTGTCTTGTGAACCCTCATTAGCCCTCTTGTATTTAAGCCCTGTGTTTTCCTTAGTCTAGTGCTGGTCTTTGTTTGATATGTTTGTAAGCCTGTTTGATCATGCTGATTGTTTGATGTTTGATGTTTGATGTGTTTGTTTTGCTTGTTCGGTTCAGCATTTGGATTTCCGTGTTCTTTGTCATGTCTGTCCCTCCTGCTCTCCGCATTGGCCATTTGAACCTGGACTGTATTGACCACGACCCTGGATTTGGCCTTAATAAAAGTCACTTATCTCAGCACATGCGTCCACCTCCTCGTCCCCGTTACAATCTGTAGTTGGTTGAAACATCTTTTTTCCTCCTTTATTTTGTTTTATTTGATCACAAACCTGCTTTTGTTCAGTGAAATGATTCTATATTCCTCCAGTTTGGTGAAAATGTGAAAATGAGACCACTCTTTATTTAATTTCCAGTCAAAAAGTACGCGTTATTCATTTTTCAGCATCAAAGAAAAAAAAAGTACAAAACACATTTAACAGAAAGTTACACAGAAACCTTAACAATTAATTATGTAGTGTGCCCATTCTCTGTCTTTATTACAGCTTCCATTCTCACTTTCAGTTTTTCAAAGAAATCTACAGTGATATTTTTCTATGTCTTTCAAAGTTCAGTCTTAGAAGTTGGTTGCATTTTCTGCTTTTCATGATCCAATCTATGAAAATCTAATCCATCTAATCTTAAAGCCTTTCAGTGATGTTGGCCTCTGGACTCTTGGGTGGCCAGTTCATTGTTTTAAGCACACCAGCAGCTTCTACGTGTGATTTTGAAAATCCTTTCCTCAGTAACAGCTTCTCAGCATCCTTTCAGACTCAAAGTGAGTGTTCATATACACTTAATATAAGTGTAAATCATAATCAGATTCCTGCAGTTATCTGATTATTTAAATGGTCATGTAAACTCTGATTTCTTGGATTGGAGTAAGGCCTAGAAATCTGATTAAGCAATCTGATAAAGAGGCTGAATTTTAGCTCAGTGATCAGATTTCTCAGTGCATGTGAACTCTTACTCTGATTTCTTTCAGATTTCTCAGTCTGCACATGTACAGACGGCGGTACTGGAAATAAACAAGCAACGCTGCCACGATGATGGAGAGACGCTGAAACCAACTACACGCTTGACAAAATGAAGGATTTAAATATTCTTCATCTTCTAGATGACGTTTGTTCATATTTTCAGGTAAAGTGGTGCAGTGTTTTTGAAAAAGCCGTGGCATTAGGTTTTACATTGTTTACATCATGTCTTCTGTGAGTTTATTGGCTGAATAAAAAAATTTGATTACTGCCTGACTCGTGTAGACCTGGAGTTTCCCCGTTATCTGATTACTCAAGTTCATGTAAACACGTTGATCAGATTACTGGCAAAATCTGATTTTCTAAGGTTATCGCATTATTAAGTGCATGTAAACGCACTCAGTGTTGAGTTGTCTACTCACCAGGAAGGATGGGCGCAAACACCTGTGGATTTTTTCTAATCTGAATCAAGAGTGGAGCTTAATTTTCTCCTCTCTCTCAAAGATGAAAGTACTGGTGACAGCCTTGGTGGTCTATCAGGTTTTGCACAATGGAAAAACTTCCTTCTCACTTATTTTCCTTTGATTTTCCTTTTGCAAGTGGGTATTCAAATAACTAATCTCCTCAGAAGTATCTCCTGCAAAATGAATAACTTGTACTTATTTAAATAAATGGTGGTCTCTGACTTTTGCACAGTACAACATTTTATGTTGCTGTGATTGAGACATAACTGTAATTGCACTGGCACCACTTTGCATTGTTTTTATAACACATATTTACGTTTAAGATACATTATCAACTCTATGGCAGATTGAAATTAATTTAATGGCATTCAATTAGCTGGTTAAAATGAGTGCAGTCACTTAATTCCATTCAATTCCATTAGGCGTGTTTCCATATGTGAATTACTGGTGGGGGGGGGGCTTGAAGTATATTTGCAGGAATATGCAGAACACAATAAGCAGCACAGAAACATTCATTCATCATGTTCTTCTGCACTGAGGCGTCCTAAATTAGTAGAAAAGAGAGGTCACTTTAACGGGTTGAGCCTTCCTGTTTTGTATAATTACAAGGAGTTTTGAATTAATTCTGTAATTAACTCTGAAGCCATCCGGAGGTCAAACCAAGGAACTGTAATTTTTAAAAAGAGTTTAAATGGTCCTGTACTACATTTTTCTTGTTTTTTTTATTTTCCCTCCTGAGGTCTATCTATGATATTAGTGTGAGATTTTTTTGTACTAAAAACAGTCACGATTCATTTTCCATTTTCCAGCTTTTCTCTCTCTCTTTCTCTCTCTCCCTCTCTCGCTCTCGCTTATATATATATATATATATATATATATATATATATATATATATATATATATATATATATATATATATATATATGTGTTCTGGCTGCCCTGTGTTGTGTTTTATTCAAAAAGTGGTCCATTATGAATGGGTGGAGCTAAACTGCTGTAGACTGAATAGGCAGATATATGAACCTCAAAACTACTGTTGTACCTTCAGGGAACATTTACATTTATTGTACCTTGATGCCTGAAAAATGTACCTGAAACTTTGAAAGTGTTTACACCAAAGGGTTTATTATAAAAAGTTGTTCTTCAAGGAAATGGACCCGTTAAAAGATCAGGCAGCTTTTCATATTTTATTTTTAGGATTTTGAGAATTGAAGAACTTTTTGGTTGCTTTTATCTTTTTTGAGCTTTGTTTTAAGAGCTATGAGCTTCAAAAGTTGCAAAGTCAATTTCATTGCGCATTTTCATTACCAAGCGCTTTCTCTAATGAGCTGACTAAAGTGTGCTCGTTTCACATTAAGCTTGAAACAAGCACAGTTGTCTTTTGTTGTTGCTTATATTAAGCTTGCAAATTGATGGTGCTTAGTAAAGTAGATGGTTTTTAATATTCTCACTCTCAATGACACCACAAGAACCATTCTCTTCTCCTTTTTAATTTATAGAGTAGGATTCTGCATCTGTGAGGCCTTTTCTGGTGGGGGACTGCAAAACCCCAGTGTGTGCAAACTCGGAGGCCTCTTAAATGACACACATTATCACCTGCTTAGGCATGATGGAGCACCCCTCATTAACCATAGTGGCAGCTCCGCTGGCACAGGAGAGGAGAGAGAGAGAGCTCAGATTAGCGGTGGGGGCTCTGAGGTGGTATCCTGTTACTGTATTTTGGAAAGCCTACACAGAACTGCTGAGCTTCAAGTTTTATTGCCTACATAATATGCAGTCATTATCTCTAATGATTCTCGAGCCCCGGTGGGCTGCTGTTTTTGGCTGGAAAGTTCCCCGAAGCCCACAGCTCAGAGCAAACATCAGACAGTGGAGTGAGCCCGGAGGCACACAGGTGGTCTCAGGCTGAAGATATTATGCTTGTATCATGTGCATTTTTGAGAGCGTGCTGCATAATTTCGGCCGTGTTTACCGAAATGCTCAGCTGCTGTTTTTTCCTCGCATATCACTGAGGATGTTAAAAACCTGAACTTCTTCCAATTATCTTCACCTTTTTACATTTGACTTTGTGTTTGAGATAAAAAGTGGACAAAGGTCATATCTGAAAGATGGGGAGCAGCTTAATTAATCCATTTTCCACTCAAAAGGTTTAACAATGCCCTTCAGAATTATTGGCACTCTTGGTAAAGGCTATGATAAAATGTCTTTGTGTTCCTTTGCCAAAGGTGCCAATAATTATGGAGGGCACTCTGTGTGCGTCTATGAACATGTGGATCTGAGCAGGGCAAAGTTTAACTGTCTGTAGAAAATCCATACATGTTTTATTTACTCCTTAGCCAAACAAAGTAATTTAATAACTTTATTTCTCAGTGCAGTTGTCACATTATTTTTATGTAAAGCACATGATCCAACAATTATTATTTAAATTTGAGTTTTTATGTATTATGTAACAGATGTTGAGCAAGAAAGCAAATAAATAGGAATAGACTTTACTCTTCAGTGGCCTTTGATTATTTGTTATGTAACATGATAAACAGTCATTGTTACTGATTATTTAGTGTTACATTTTGCTGCTGTCGGGACAAAACCTTGTATCTCCCTTTTTTTTCCCATTTTTCAGTTTTTGACAAAATATTGAAATGTCTGTTGCTCTTTATATTGTGTGTACATTTCATGATAAATGGACCACAAGAAATGGCCCAGAATTACTTGGAAAAAAAGTCTGGCTCCATTGACTTACATTAAAAGTAAAGTATGTTTTTTCTTTCCCTGTGAAGTTACCATTTTGGAGATATGAGGTTTTCGTTCTTACAACAGCAATTTGTTATGTTGATTATTACTCTGATGAAACAAATTAATAAGTGTTTTTATAGCAATGTGAATTGGATTCTGAATGTGTGTGTGCTTCCAACAATAAAGGCAGCATGGTGCGTCTTTTACACAGGGATGGGGAATGTGGTAGCTCCTAGAAATGGATGGAGAAGGACAAAAACAGACTGCATGCCAGATGTTATGTTATTGTTATTAGTATTTTTAATTTTTTTTATTTTTTTAGTTTTACCCAATTTAGTTATGTCCAGTTCCAGCCGCTAGCTTGGTCTCCTCTTGGTGCTACCAAGCTGAAGATTAACACATGAAATGTCTTTGGACAGCTCAACACTCTTGGAGGAGATCACTGACCACCAGTTCTGTTATGGCAACCAACAGATGGCCATGAGTTCGCTCATGCTGAGAGATGGAAGGGAATGGAGGGCCATCCCATTCACCCAGAGAGTGTGAGCCCACTTACTTTCTTGGACTCCTGGCCACAGTTAGCTGTGACACTATCAGAGACTGACCTCACAAATTCCTAACGTTGCCCTGTTAGAGAAGCTAGTGTTAAGAAGTTGTGCTATAAATCCAGCAAAGTCCCAATAGTCATTTGGTCACCATGTCACTAACATTGACTCATGTATCGGTTCCTCTGTTGCTCTTAAGCTGCATGTTTGGCATGTTACGGTTCAGTTTCACACACAGTCTTGACCCCTTTTTATTCTTCCGCTCTTCTCCTGCTCTCTTTCCTGATTGTTCAGGGCAATCTCGCACATGCAAATGGGACCAAATAGGATGTAATTGCTGTGGTGTGATGATTACAACTGGAAACTAATGGTTTCCCAACACCAAGGTCAGGCAGGGTTTAATTAGAAGAACACAATCAGTGTCACTTCCCTCACGCTCACTTGTCGCCTGGGTCTCCGCCAAGACCCAGCTCCCTAAAATAAATGGGGTGCCAAAACGAAGACACTCCACTTTTGTCAGAAATGGATTTGGTAGAGGAGCTCCAGAGGGGGTTGTTCGGGAATGGAGGACACAAAATCTGTTGATGACCTTGGGTCTTACACATTTTTTTAAAAACAGTGGAAATTATACTGCAGTCTTCAAAACACAAGTACCTAAATGGCTTCTTTGGAACAGTGTCACAGAAGAACCATTTTTAGTTCATTGAAGAACATTTTAATTGGTGGTTCTTTAAAGAAGCATTTTGTAAATGAGATGTTTCAGTGTGCAACACCTTGTTAAATAACTTCTTTTCAAAGAACCTCCACATGATGTAAAGGCACCAGGAAGAAACCTTAAATTAGCATTAAACTTTTACATTAAATGAATGTTTTAATACTCGAAAAAGGTCCTTCACACACAAATCTCTTTAACTATGTTTGTTCTCTGGGCAACAAGTTTTTCTTAAATCCTATATGTTAGGAATTGGGACAGAAAAAAAAGTGGACCATCTGGGGGTCCCTGCAGACCAGTTTGAGAACAACTGCTTGAAAGAAATATTTTGTGAATGTGTTTACACGCACTTAATAATCTGATTACTGCAGAAAATCAGATTTGGTCAGTAATCTGATCAACGTGTTTACATGAGTAATCAGGTAATGGGGAAACTCCAAGTCTACATCAGTTGGGCAGTATTTCTGCTTTGCAACAAGCCATTAAGCTCACAGAAGAAGATGTGATATAAACGTAATGCTGCAGTTTTTTTTTAAACATTGACCCACTTTACCTGAAAAAGTGAACATACATCATCTAGAAGATGAAGAATATTTAAATCCTTCATTCCAAAAATGTTTTGCTGCCATCTCGTGGCAACACCACTTGCTTCCGGTGCCGCTGTTTGTTCTGCACATGACTGAGAAATCTGAAAGAAATCCGAGTAAGATCTCACATGCCCTGAGAAACCTGATTACGGAGCTAAAATCCCGCCCTTTTGTCAGATTTCTTAACTACAGATTTCTGGATCGGTGTACAGTGTTTACATGATCATTTGAATAAACAGATAATTGCAGAAATCCGATTATGATCGGATTACTGAGTGCGTGTAAACACACTCAGTGAGATGTTTGAGTGTGAGGCACTTTTGAAAAGTTAATGAACCTCAGTATAATGTTAAGGTTCCAGGAAATATGTTTAAATGCTTTATGTGAAGCTTTTAACAAATTAAAAAGGTTCTCTTTTTAGGGAGCCAAAAGTGGTTCTTCTGTGGCATCACCCAATGAACTCATCTTGAGGACCTGGTTCAAAACGACTGCTTTAAAGAACCTTTTTGTAAATGAGCTGAGTAGAAGTACAGCCTTTGAAAGGCTAAAAACCATGCACATTTTTAAAGGTTCTATACCAATTAAAGGTTTTTCTTAGAACCATACATCCAAGATTTATTTTTATTTTTAGAACATTGTAAATAACTTGATCAAAGGTCTTACTATCCAGCTCTACAGCTGCCCATTAGCATCAGGTTTGCTTTATTCTTCCTGTCCTTTGTTGAAAGGTGGAAACAATGACCGTCCTTCTCCACCTCTATTGTCCACCTCTCCCGGACTCCTCTGTTGAATAGGACTGGTGGATGGAGTTTTAAATGCGTCCGATCAGGAGCAAAATGAGGCTCTGAGAGGGGAATCTAATCAAATCTGTGAGCTGTCGGCCTCAGTGAAAGGCCTGTGTAGCGCTAACAGGGATGGATAAGACAGTGCGATTGCTTTTCCAACTATTAGCCTGTCCCAGCTTGCTGTTTGGGTTATTTTTTACCCGCCCTCATACCTTTTGATTAATCCATTAATTCACAACAAAGCTGAATTACATTTCAGCATGGCTCCTCAAATTGGATACGCCAACAATTCTCCTTTCGCTGCAAGAGGGGGAAATGCAGATTTAAGGTTAGAAAAAAGTGGAGCTCCTCTCATTTGCCTTAAGAATTTATTTAGTTTTCATGTTTTATTTATGGGCTGTGGAGGCTCAGTGATTTTTGTGAATCACTGGCCCAATGAGGCAAATCAGTTCAGCTGTATTGATTCAGCTGGACTGCACAACCCCCTTCGCCTTATAGTTCAGCTCAGCTCGGATTGAAGCCTTCACGCTGACTCCTAATGAAGGTCTTGTGCCCACAGGACACAATCCAGGCCGCTCATTCGATATCTCCATTACAGCTCTCATTATACGGGGCATCGCTTCTTGCCTTAGCTCGTAGTACTGACATGACTTGTTGGAAGCGGGGGCTCTGATGCCCAAACAGTGAAACGGTGGGTTTCTGAAAGCATCCCACTCTGCCTTTTGGCTTCTTGCTGAGGCTCGTCGACCTTGATTTTGCTGACACGAGGTCCCCTAGCTCTGCTTGTGCTTACGCACCGCATGCATCGGCTTCTCCGCTCACTCTTTCCTCCTGCGTTGGGGAGCAGCGCGGCCTGGAGACACGAGACAGGCGCTGTTTAAGATGCGAGGTGTTTCCTCTGGTGCGTATCGATTGGCTGAAGCTGCCCAGGTCCCACTCTCCCTCGCAGGGGCAGCAATTCATCACATCAGGCAGCCATGACTGGGGGATTCAGGCCACATTGCTGTCAGAGGGGGCTGCAGAAAGTGCCGCCACCTCCCTGACTTATGGTCAGCGCTGCTCCATTTGTTTCTATAGAGGTGACTCTCTGTGCACAGTCATGTGTGGATAACACTCCTTTTTCACATTTTTCTGCTGCCTTTTTTGATTCATTTGTTGATGGAGAGTAAATGACTCTGCAAATTGTATCTTTATGCAAATCTGAAAATCTTTTGAATTGCTGAGCACCAGAGGTTCTCTTTGTGTACTCTTTAATACTGTGATTGTATCCTTAATTGACCATTGAAATGAAAGGAACACGGTAAATGATTTAATTGAATGCCTCTCTGGATTTATTACGCTGTATAGTCCAGCATTACTGCAAGTGCTCTGTCATTTGAATATGTTTTGAATAATGATATATTAGAGGTTATCATATGGCACAGGCCAATTTATTTTCCATAACATTTGAATAGATGGCGCTGGGCTGTCCCCAGTCAGTGTTCATTCCGATGCACCTTGAAATTTCCCAGACATTTTTATTGATAATAAATTCTGAAACCATCAGTAGGCATTTGTCCTGCCGTACAGTTGCCTGAGGTTAGCCGTGACAAGGACGAGGAATGGCTCAGTGTCAAATTCCTGTTAAATAACTTTGACAGAGGGATTTTATTGTCTCTCTGGGCAGCATGTAATCAGATGTGAGACAGAGCCATAGTGAGGTAAATAGGACATGGCTCTGCTTGTGCTGCTTGCACAATCTCTCTCTCTCTCTCTTTCTCTCTCTCTCTCTCTCTCGCACAATCTCTCACTCTCTCTCTCGCACTCTCACTCTCTCTCTAGCTGTCTGTCTTTCTCTCTCTCTCTCTCTCTCTCTCTCTCTCTCTCTCTCTCTCTCGCACACTTTCTCTCTCTCTCTCTCTCTCTCTCTCTCTCTATCTCTCTCTCTAACTGTCTGTCTTGCTCTCTCTCTCTTCCTCTCTTTCTTGCCCAGTTTCTCTCTCTCCTACTTTTGTTCTTCTCTTTCTGCCTCTGTCTTTCTCCCTTTCTCTTTCTGTGTTGTTCTGCTCTCTCTTTCTTTCAATCTACTACTCTCTTTCCCTCTTGCTCTCTCTCTTTCTCCCTCTCTTTCTCTCATTCTACTACTCTCTCTCTTTTCTCTTTCTCCACACCCCTCCCTTTACCTCTTTTCTTCTTTTTCTCTTTCTGTGTCTCTTCTCTTTCTCTCTCTTTTTCTATTTTTTATCTCTTCTCTGCTCCTGTGTCTCTCTCTTCTCTTTTTCCATTTCTCTCACTCTCTCTCTTCCACTCTTTCGCTCTCTCTCTTCCTGTCTTTCTTCCCAATCTCTCTTTTCTCCTTTTCTCTCTCTCTGTCTCTCTCTCTACTACTCTCTCTATTTCTTTTTCTCTTGCTCTCTCTTTCTCTTTCTCCTCCCCTTTTCTAAGTTTTGTCTCTTCTCTCTTTTTCCCGTTCTCTCTATTTTGTCTCTGTCTTTTCTCTTTTCCTCTTCTCCCTCAGTTTGTCTTCCGTTTGTCTCTCTCTTGCACTGTCCTTTCCATTTTGCTCGTTCTCCTCTGGCTTGTCCTGCTGTTCTTCTCGTTTTCCACTCTTCAACCTTTTTCAGAGGGCACAGTCTTTCCTTTCATTTACAAAATTGCTTGAATGCCTCCCAATACTCGCTCTCATTGGGTGCATGTGGATGTGTCCACTGTGCCCATGTCCAAAGTCAAATCCCCATCCGGAGAGAGGATGCTCATCGGGGCAATACTCTAAATTCATTGTGGGGTAATCCTCTCAGGCTCTGCGGCTTGCCCTGTCGCTCCGGTTGCCAGGGGCCCAGCGCCGCTAAGCCTCTGCCGCTCACTTGCATTGCAGGCTAAAACGCCCTTTTCAGACCTACCCACTGCGCTTTTGTCTTTCTTGGCTCTGGCGGGTTTGGAGTTGTGTGAGAAATCGTGCCCTTGTGCGCTTACTTACAAATGCACGCCTCCGTTTGCATGACATATCATCTCACAGCCCGCATGCAGGGGGAGGCGTGAGACGTATTGTTCTGCATTAGGCTAAAGGACAGAGGCTGTCCGAATGACAAAGGGCGAGACACATTCGGGGCTCTGTGCTGATATTTGTGAGTGGGTGTGCGTTTCAGGCAGAGAGAGAGAGAGAGAGAGAGAGAGAGAGAGACAGAGCACAGCTGATGCCAGGAGACACGGAGAGCAATTTGGCTGGAGGGATGGACGCTGAAAGAGAGATGGTGTGAAAGAGGCAGAGTTTGCAGTGTGCACAGTGCATCGTGTTGTCCTTGGGCCATCCTCCACTCCAACCCTGTTCTGCTTCATTACCCCCTGCCATGGGCAGCCTGCTCCCTGGACAGCCATAAAGACACGACTGTCCTCTCCACAGACAGCCTAGACCCAGCTCTCTGCCTAAAGTGCCCCCCACCACCAACTCCACTAACCCCCCTAGCTCAGAAGCACCAGATCCACACCTCTCCCCCACCGGCTCCCATCTCCCTGAAACAGTACCCAGATTTCAAGATGAAACAGAGTCAATGTGTATCGCTGAGGTTTGAATAATGAATTCTCCATAGCAGTACCTCCATTTACATTTAACAGTGGGATCTAAATACACTATTTAAAGTGATGGTTTGGCCAAATATCAAATTTAAACAGTTTTCGCCTCACCTGAAATGTGGTCACTCAGTCAAGACATGTGTTATGTCCAAATTCTGCTTCCTTAGTTTTGCACCAGAGCTAGGAGGCTAATGTAGGTAATAAGCAATGGAAGCTCATAGACCCCATGTGTCAAACACAAGGCCCACAGGCCAAGTCCAATCCAATCTAGCCAGCAAAATTATTTTACATTTCTAATATTATATGATTAATTTAGTAATAATAATAATAATAATAATATATTAAAATATAATAAGAAGAAATGTAATTATTATATTTATTATATTAATATTAATCCAGTTTTCCTTATTAATCATATTTTAATATTATTATTATTAATAATAATATTTTTATTCGTCCAGTTCATTATGAGTGGCACTACAATTTCCAGCATGCATTTAAATGGTTAATAAAACTAGTTAATTTACTTGTCATGTTTTTGGTTGAACTGACAAACCGTTTTTATAGTGTAGGTGTTTTTATAGATAACAGCATGTCATACAGTGTCAGAAAACATAAAAGCAAGTCTATTGATTACTTAACATGTCTGACATGTTTGGAGTGTGTTTGATGATTTAATTGTGAAGTTGACCAAAGCTAACTGAGAGGAGAATACATTAGCTATAAAAATACTTTGCATAATGCATTGTTTCCATTGTTTTGAGTTGAATTAAACTAGTTTATTTGTTTGTTGCTACCTTAAGTATTGTTTTAGATTGAATTGACGAACCATTGTATTGAACTGACAAACCATCTTAGTGTCACGATTGGCCCCTCCCAGTCCTGTCCATGTATTCATGATGTGTTTTGGTTTAGCTCATGTGTTTTCTTTGTTTTGGTTTTTAGTCCAGCCCCCTTGTTTAGCGACTCCACCTGTCCCTCGTCATCCCTGTGTTGTATTTAAGCCCTGTGCTTTGCCCTTTGTTTTGTTGGTCTTTGTTTGATGTTTGCTGGATGCAGGTTTGATGTTTGAGATCTTTGGATGTATGTTTCCTGCATGTATGCTTGTTGGATGTACTGTTTGTTCTGTTGGAACTGTTTGTCTGTCTTGAGGTTTTGTTATGTCTGACTCTCGTACTATTCATGTTAGATATATGAACCTGGACTGTTATGACTGCGACCCTGGATTTGCCCTCAATAAAAGTCGCTTATCTCAGCATATACATCTGCCTCCTAGTCGCATCAGATACAGAAATCCATGCCCCTATTCTCTCAGGCTGCATAAGTGCCCTTATACAATCTGCATGTGTAATATTTGAGTTTTTATATGGTCATTCTTCAAGTTACCTTCCAGCGATGCTCAGCACAGGCTTGCCCTGGGAACAGAGCTAGAGGATCAGCTCAGGATCCACAAGCTCCATCGCTCTTGAGCGCCCCCTCAGGTGCAGTACTGCCAAACTAATTCTGACCTGTCATGGATACAAGCATCACCACAGTGCTCGAAATCCCCCCAGTAAACACTGATAGTCTCTTTAAGAAGATGTCACCTTGTATAATGTTATTTTGAACAACAACCAAACAAATGTAGTACAGGAGCACTAATAACTTGCTAAATCAAGTTTTTATTATTGTGTTAAAGAGATTAATGCCAGGCTCTGAGCTCGTACATATTCTCCATCTCCAGAATTAATAGCAGTCAAATTGCATAGTTGGTAACTTAAAGGCCTCAAATATTGTAAATTCAGGATAATATGCCTGTTTGAGCAGTTAACCTAACATTTTTGGCTGCTTGGTTCCGTCTGAAATATGATTACAGCCTAATGTGGTTTGAGCCCAGATAGCAAAAATTACAGCCTCACTTTATTTGGATAGTTCACTGTAGTCCCCTATAGATTATCTACAGATGTTCAAACTGTTAACAAACTATCCATTAAAACTAAAAAGCGGTGGGGGTAAGGTTAGGATTTGGACCAGGGTTAGGGCTAGGACCAGGGTTGGGTTTAGGTATAGGTCCAAATAAAGTGTTACCAAAATTACTTGGGCTTAGACTTGCCAAAACCAAAAAAAAAAGTTGCACAATTTAGCACATTAGCCTGCATCTGGCCCAAAAACATGCTAAAAGATGTAAACATGTCACTTATATCAAATCAATAATATCACAAATGCCCCCACATTACTTACACAATTTCTATTTACCGCTATTTTACCATTATCAGTACTGCCATGTCCAGTCACTCTAAATGATGTTTGCATTTCACCCATTGAATTATGCAGACTTTTTTTGAAAAAAAAAAAAAAATTCTAAATCCCCTTTGGAAGTCACCTTTAAACAGGCATACATCACATAAAATTTCCCTTCGTTTCATGTAGTACGTAAACATTGTTCATCTTAAAAACATGGTTCAGTTCCTACACAAATCTGTCACAAAAAGCAACACATTTACATACAGTATATCTGCTTATTTGGCCTGCAGACATTAAGCTCCGCCCCCCACATTAAAGTCGTAAGGAGCCTTGTAGCCCAGCCCACATTTGGGGTAAGGAGAAAAATGCATAAATTAGATTTTTGTCTCTTTGAAAACAAGTCAAGTCATTTGAAGTTGTTAGTAATTGCCTTAGGATTCTGGGATCACACATGTTTCGATCTTTGATGCCTTTTCAAATTGAACCGCAAGGACAAACATGCAAAGAATATGTGCTCGTGTTAAGCAGTGGACTGCAGACAGGCCGGCAGGTGTGCCGATGCCCAGGAGATGTGCCCACTTTGACCGGCCATTCTGCATGACCTGGCTTTAAAGAACGGGTGCCAACGTGGCAGAGGATGACTTGTCACCAGTGGACAGTGTATGAAGATCCCCCTGCTGATTGATGACATTTGCTGGCCCACGTCCTGCCCCTCTCAACAAAGCCCCTATCGCTGGACCAGCATTCACTCAGACTAAGTAGGTGACCTGTTGTCTTTGGGAGATGCACTTTGGCAGTGCATCAGAATATTAAATGCCTATAGCCTATCGGTCATATCTTTGACATTGTATTTGAACAGAGTTGCTGGCTGCTCACATAGCTGTAGTTTAAGCAAGACTAAAGAGACTAAAGAGAGTTTTATGTTAGCCCACTGTCGTAACTAAAATTGTCTCTTTTTCTATATAGTTTATTAAAATAAATACAATTGAACAACCATACACACACACACACGTGTATATATATATGTATACACACACACACACACACACACACACACACACACACATAAATTGTATTAATCTGTGTGAGTGGTCTATGGTTTTATGATCCCCTGCCAATTTAAAAGCACTTATTGTATGCTAAATGTAGGGCACTTGCTGAGGCTCGTAATACAGCCTTTTCTTTGTCTCCACGCATCCGCTCTGCACTTGATATTTTTGCTTTAATTGGCTTCCATTCCTCATTGACAAACAATAGGGATCTTCAGCTGGAGTCACATCCATGCCGTCTCCTCAGTGTCATTGCTTGGTGGTAATAGGCTCGGATGGTGCGTGTTCTCCAGAGGCCTCACTCCTGCTCTGCTGCTGGTGGACACTAGGGAGGCAGCGTGCTTTTCACAGGCTGTCTGGGCAATTTAAACCTGCCTCGGGCATGTAGATATTACTCCCTGGTGACGCGGCCGAAAATTAATGGAAATTGTTTTAGAGGGATCATTATTAACATTCTCCTTTGGATGCCCTTTTGATATAATGCTGTGGCTTCCATAGCCCCCCTCCCCACCAGAACCCCCCCCTCCCGTTCATGTAGACATTCCTTCTGGGAGGGAAGATATGTGCTCCTCTTTGCATGAGCAAATATAAATTATTACACTGACAATTAGCTTTTCTCCTCCCTATATTTTCCCATTTCCCATTGCTGAAAAAATACCCAATGTTGTCGTTTCAGCTTAGGCTAAATATGATATTTTAATATTTGCTGTTTAAGGATGGATGATGGGATTTAAGAACACTGGCCTTAAGATAAGGCCGTGATTGTGAAAATAGATACGTTTCCCTTCCATTTACACGAGTCCCTGCTTTCACTCTTAAGGCCAAATGAAGAGCAATCTTTGCTTTAGGCCCTTCAGGAAAGGAGTAAATATCACTTATGTTCCCCCCCGGCAAAAAAGTACAATATTTAAATGTGGAGTAATAGAATTGACATTTTACAGTTCATTATGCAGCTGGTGACCTTTCTGATGTATGATTTTGATACTCCAGATTGTATGTTCACCTCTAATGAGAAATGTTTGACCCCTTCAAAAACTTGAGTGAGGTCAGATACAGGAGGGTTTACCTCTCGCACTCTAACACTAGACCTATCTCACTCGCTCATCCACGATGCACAAACACGAGCAGTGTCTGACTGCCAACACATCGGCCAAGCTGCTAACTATTAGAGAAGTAATAGACTCTAGAGCACTGGATTAAGCCATTTCAAATGAACTGTCATTCTAAGGCAAATGCAAGTGTTAGTTACTGTGCTCTGCTGCTTTTGAAATATTGTAGCACTATAGTTTTATGAAAAGTTTTCATCCATTAATGGCAAAGGAGCACTTGCAGGGTGAAATAGACAAAATAGCCTCAAAGGAAATGTTTACATCAGCGTTACATACAGCGTTTAGTAGATGCTCTTATTCAGAGCGACTTACAAGAAGTGCTTTGTCTATCTAGAGAAAGTATCTTTGCTAGTTACTAATAGGTTAGAGAGAAAGACAGTCCTGAGCTCAGATACTGCTAGAAACAAAAAGTCACCGTTGATACTGAGAGAAAAGGAAAAGAGTTGAACACAGAACTCTGTGCAATACAATACAATACAATACAATACAATACAATACAATACAATACAATACATTCTCGACACTTGTACTTCCAGGTCCAATCACTCTAAATGACATTTGCATCTTAACCATTGAATTATGCAAACATTTTTTTGAAAGATCATTAGAGATGAAACGTGCTTTAAATGGGGTCTCAACACATAAGATTTCCCTTAGTTTCATATAGTAGATAAACTTTGTTCATCTCTAAAAACATTCAGTTCAGTTCCTACACAAATCTGTCACAGAAACAACACATTTACCTATATCTGCTTATTCGGCCTGCAGACATTTAGCTCCGCCCACTTAAATTGAAGTTGTAAGGAGTCTTTTTGCCCAGACCACTATTTCAGCAAGGGCAGCCGATCAAAACAGAAATTATTTACATATATATCAGCTTTAAAACAAGCGTGTTTAATTCTAATGGATAAGTAGAGGTTGGAAAGGGTCGTGTGGAAATGAGTTATGACTGGTTTTGGTATATGAAACAAACATCTTAAGTCGACCTCAGGGGGAATATAAATAAATAAATAAAATACTATAAAACATGTAAGCTATGCGCCCTTTACAGCTGCCCAATAGAATTCTTATAATCGAATATTGCTGATAATAAAAAGTCCTCGCAAAGTATTTAGGGGTAAAATGCTAACCAGCAAAGACTCATATGTTCATTGGGTCTGTAAAGGCCTCATGTCCTGCCTTCAGCAGGTCTTGCTGTGGAATCACTGGCTTAGAGCTACAGCACCATCTGCTGCATACAGACCCAGCTGGGCTCCTTTAGGGGTCCCGCACAGGCTTTTCCACCTCCGTCTCTCTGCATGCTTTCATGAGCGCTTTGTTTTTCACTCTGTGCTTCTGCAAAGATATTTCTGTTATTTGTTGTGGTTTCTCTCTTTCTTTCTCTCTTTGGTTTTTTTTTTGAGCAGCCTGTTTTTCTGTGTTTTTGTTTTCGGGATGTTTCTAGTGTCATCACATGCTTCTCATTGGAATACAATGAATCAAAGCATGTCATTTGAAAAATAACTCAGTTCAAAAACATGTGAAGGGCCAGTGGTATGAATATTAATGAAAACACTGCTAGATGTCCAAAACACTTTAATAAAAAATGATACGGGAGAGCGGGAAATGTGTAAAAAGTTTGTCTCTCAGCTTTTGGGCAATTTTGGAACAAAAATCATAGAATATAATCATCATTATGCACTGGTACTAAATGAAATTACATTAAAACATATAGGCATAACATTATGACCACCTCCTTGTTTCTACGCTCATTGTCTATTTTATCAGCTCCACTTACTGTATAGCTGCACTTTGTAGTTCTACAGTTACAGACTGTGGTCCATCTGTTTCTCTGATACTTTGTTACCCTGTTCTTCAGTGGTCAGGACCCCTATGGACCCTCACAGAGCAGATACTATTTGGGTGGTGGATCATTCTCAGCACTGCAGTAACACTGATGTGGTGGTGGTGTGTTAGTGTGTGTTGTGCTGGTATGAGTGGATCAGACACAGCAGTGCTGCTGGAGTTTTTAAACACTGTGTCCACTCACTGTCCACTCTATTAGATACTCCTACTTTGTCAGTCCACCTTGTAGATGTAAAGTCAGAGACGGTAGCTCATCTGTTGCTGCGCAGTTTGTGTTAGTCATCCTCTAGTCCTTCATCAGTGGTCACAGGACGCTTTTGGCTGGATAATTTTGGTTGGTGGACTGTTCTCAGTCAAGCAGTGACATGGAGGTATTTGCAAACTCCAGCAGCACTGCTGTGTCTGAGCCACTCATACCAGCACACACTAACACACCACCACCACGTCAGTGTTACTGCAGTGCTGAGAATGATTCATGGGGTCCTGACCACTGGGGCTAACAAAGTATCAGAGAAACAGATGGACTACAGTCTGTAACTGTAGAACTACAATGTGCACCTATATAGGAACGTCCAGGTACATGGAGTCTAAACAACAGATAAGTGTTAGAACATTGCTGATCGGATGTCGTTGTCACTATGAGTTACAACTAACCACATGAATGCACAAGCATAAGCTGAGGCCTCTGTATGACACAGGCCCTAAGGCTTTATGTGCACCATAGGCCTGAACCCCATAGGTCATGACATAGTCATGAACCCAGGAACGTGCAATGATCAGTATGCACTGACATTAGGATCTAACAGGAAGTGAAGCTGATAAAATGGACAATAAGCATAGAAGCAAGGAGGTGGTCATGATGTTATGCCTGATTGGTGTATGCAGTGGTAGTGTAGCACCCTTAAACATACTATTTGCATGTAATAGGTTTATATATTGTGCATATCGGACCTCGTCTTGTCCACAAAAAGCCTGTAAGTAGGCTAGAACATTCTCTGATTCTTCTCTCATTTAAGAACTATTTGAAAAATAAAAGCAGACCTTTATCTAACATGGAACCGAGGATTAGAACATCCTGAAATTCAGTTTTAATCTCCCTCATTGTGTGAGATGCTGTGCCATATACTTTTGTAACTAATGGATAATCTTATTACTTGGTCATCCTTTGTTTTCAATATGCTGCTTTACCTCCTATTAAAACATTTCAGAGCAATGAACATTCAGAATGTGTAGAGCGATATAATTAAGGTATTACTTAAAAAAAAAAAAACTCTCTCTCCATTTGTCAAAAGATTATGAATTTCATCTGCTGGATTACAGCCCAGCAGAAGTCCATGAAACCATAGACTTCTCTCCCATTATTCCTGAGACTATTCGAGCTTATTAGCACAGAAAGAACATTTATCATGCCAAAAGCCTTTGTTGTAAAAAATGACAGACTAGCATTTAGCCTGTCCATTCTCCTCTTGGTTCGGGGGCCTTTTCACTGAAAGTCCATTTAAAGATATGTGGGCTGAAAGATGGGCTGAGCAGTTCGGCGTCCATTACCTCAGACTGGAGCTCACAGTTGCCTCTTAGTCAGATGTTGGAAGCAGATATATTCCTCACAGTTCTGCAGGCACCGAGGCTATGATTCATTTAAAGATTTAAAACCCTTCCTCTACAAATACGGAGCCATTACATAATGTCCACCGGAGATTGTAATGTATTTTCTGCCACATGACTGCAAAATAGTCTCTGTGAGTACAAATCACATTGTACCTGTGTTTATTTCTTTCACGTATGGCAATTAAGGCTCGGAACCTCAAAGCTAGAAACCTTGAAATTACAATACCTAAAACCTGTGTACCAGTTCTGTCTAATACTCTGAGGGAAAAATGCATTAGAGCTCCTTTTAACAAATAAGTGAGGTTTTCTATTAGACGTGTTGACAGAATAGGCACAGGAAAACAAGATGATGCCTTGCTTTTGTTCCATTTGAAAATGAAAGGACTTTTATAATAACTACTTTGCTACAAATGATAAAACAGCATAACTTGCCAGAATTATGATCTGAAAGCCAATGGGATTCATATTTCTAAGACGCAAATACTGTATTAACAAGCTTTTAATAGCAAACAGTATATTTTTTAATTAAAAATATTACAGTTGTGAAGAAAGAGTTCAATCTGAGTATCCTTTGTTATTTTCTGTACGAATAGCTGTAAACCAAAATTTTACAGTAAGATATTTTTATTGAGCGCAGAGTTTAAATCAGGCTGTCCGAAGTGTGGTCTGCAGACCAAAGTTGGCCATGACAATGAGTGCGTTTATATACGATTGTAATCAGATTTCTGCACTTATTTGATTATGCAAATGGTCATGCAAACAGGACACTGATTACTTAGAACGGAGTCAGGTCTAGAAATCTAATATTTAGAGGTCTAATAAAGAAAGCTGGATTTTAGCTCAGTAATCAGATTTCTAAGTGCAAGTCAACTCTTACTCTGATTTCCTTCGTATTCCTCAGTCTGTACACGTGCGATACAGACCACAGTACATTAAATTTACATCATGTTTATTCTGTCAGAAATCTGATTACTGCCTGACTCATGTAGACCTGGAGTTTCCCCGTTACCTGATTACTTAAGTGTGTGCGAATGTGTTGATTTGATTACTGACAAAGTCTGATTTTCTGCAGTTATCATGTAAACGCACTCTTGTCTAATATGGCCCACAAATTAGTTCTTACTTTCCTTTTAAAACTGCATTTTAAGTATTTATGTAACAACATATAGCAGAATAACAATGATCACAAAACAATTTGACGCCTCCATACCGTCTTTATTTATATATTGTTTTGCTTCTTGGCCCACCACAAACATGCACTTTAGACATAGTTATGCATTAAGACAAAAAGAAAGAAAAAAGTATCTAGTGGAACCTCATTTATTGCCCATAACCTTAACCAAATTCTTACTGCTGGTACTGATGAACTACATGGTTTCCCAACCAGTTCCTCTATGCAAACCTGTTTCATTTCATGAACAGTACATCACTGCTTTCAACTGCTTTCTTCAGATCACATCACAGCACTTCAGTAGGAGTTTCTCACTCATGGAATTTCTGTTTTTGTTTGATCCGCTCCATTGGATCACTGTTGTGTGGCATGATCCAGGCTCTTTTGAGTTTTAAATCAGCGACAGACACCCTGGAGTGCTGTACAATTTCCTAATACAATCTGGACTTTATCAGTTCTGCAGTGACTGCAAGCAGGCCAAGACAAAGCAGCTCCCACTCTTGCACTGCATCCACCATGCTTTACAGATGAGATGAGGTTTTGGAGCTGGTATATAGAGTTTTGCTTCCTCCAAACATAATACTCTGTACAGTTACCAAAAAATCTAGTTGGTTCATCTGCTCACAGAACATAGAGGTGGTCTTTACAAGCTATTGATCTGACTGTAGATGTCTGGAGGCCCAAACCCCAAAGTGTTTACAGTCTTATGAGTGTCAACAATTTTACTTCTAAGGTTTTCTTTCATACAAACATTCAAATTCCGATGTGAATTGCAGGCAACCAAAACATTTTGGCAGTGGAGGTTGAAACCCACATGTACATCTTTTCTTTATATGTTACAGAAAAAAGAAAAAAACTTTTTAAAAATAATTTCTTTCCCCTCAGTTATTTGCTGCTGCCCTGAGCTCAACTGCCACCTGTCTAATAAACTGGGGCACTTTTTGCTAAATGTATCAGTAGAACCTCATAAAAGTTGCTTTCTCACACAGTAAGCTATGATCAACTTTGACACTTTCAACTATTTAAAAAAAAAATTCATTTTTTTCGAACACATATAGTCTCACTATTGCTGAATAGTTTCATATTAAAGAAAAGTGAATAAATCAGTAAATATTCTCTATAAATAATTTGCCACATCTCAGTTACAAAATCTGACTGAAAAGTGGTTGATGTGATTTCAGTTAATATCATTTATGTAACATAATGCCGCTAAACACATGCTTGAGTTCAGTACCAACACTCATGGAAAAGTATTGATGGCGATTCTTTTAAAGATTGTGTGTGAGAAAGTATTATAAACATATCCTCCTAAAAATGTACATATACAAACACACACACACACACACACACACACACATATATATATATATATATATATATATATATATATATATATATATATATATATTACTAAAGATGAGCTATTGTCTCATACATCTACTTTACATCTACAAGGTGGACCAACAAGATAGAAGTGTCTGAGTGGACAGTGAGTGGAGCCACTGTGTCAGATCTGCTCGTCCTAGCGCAACGCACTCTAATATACCACCACCATGTCACTGTTACTGCAGTGCTCAGAGTGATCTATCACACAAATGGTACCTGCTCTGTGATGGTCCATGGGGGTCCTTACCACTGAAGAACAGGGTAAACGGGGCTAACAAAGTGCACAGAGAAACAGATGGACTACAGTCTGTAACTGTAGAACTACAAAGTGCACCTATACAGTAAGTGGAGCTGATAAAATGGACAAAAATTGTAGATACATGGTTAGTTTACTTAATGATATATATCCAAATATACACACACACACACTGTAATAAAAATGTTACAGTAGCTCATTTGCATGTAGGATATACATAAAAATGCTTACTTGCTAGTGAGAGGCTTCTTGGCCAAGATGCTAAGTAACTCACTCATCAGCAGAATATATGCTTGTTCTGTGATCCAGAGAAAACCCTCAGGTCCCAGAACAGTGTAGAGAGTGTAGGAGAGGAGAGCAGGGCTGGCTGGAGGAGGTGCTGCTGGGAGTAGGAGGCTTCAGGCAGCTCCCATGAATCATCATCTGCTGGAGGTCAGGTGCACAGCAGTCCAGGGCAAATGGAGAGGTGTTCAAAAGAGTCTTCAGTGTTCTGTGGCACAATAAATGGGAGTGTAGTCCCACTTTCAGGATGGAAGCAGTGAGGTTGTGTTGAAGTTTAGGACACAGCAGATTAAGAAATGAAAAACAGGACACAGAGATACTGAGGACATTGAAGTACAGTGACCATACTGATGAGTTGCTACATATCGCTGCTGTCAGAAAAAAAACTTCATATCTCCATTTTTGTCCTTTTTCAGATTTTGACATAATTTGAAAGTGCCTGTTATACTTTACATAGTGTGTAAATTACATGATGAATGGACCAAAGAAAGCAGCTCAAAATGACTTGGAAAGCGTCTGGTTCCACTGACTTACATTTAAAGTTAAGCATGTTTTTCCTTCCCCTGTAAAGTTAGAATTTTGGAGATAGAAGGTTTTGTTCCAACAGCAGCGATATAGTCTATTTTATGTTTATTTGCTGAATTATATTGAGAAAAATATTCTGATGTGGCCTGTGCAAAAGTTATGGCACATTTGATATTATATGCTTTATTTTTTCTATTACATTGAACTCAAATACATAGACATTGTGTATGTTCTCTGTAGAGGAAGTGTAAACGTATTCTCACTTACAAAATCAGCAAAACATGTCATTTGCCCAGGAATGTTCAAATTGTAGTCTCCAGTTGGAAATGCTACACTAAGACACTGGATTATATTGTTGTAGCTATTCGAAATCAGGCAGTTTAGCAAAATACAGCAGAGAATTGTCTGTAGAACATACTAGCCTTCACCCCTCCCAGCCTGGCAGCTTCGTGTGATGGGGGAACCTAGACAGCAGATGGAACTGCACAGTGGACTAATTTAGGTTATATAAAAAGCATAGAATTTGCCACAATACTAATGTTAGCTCAGTTCAATGACAAGCAATGCACCCCAGTCTATCCATATAACAGAAGTAGGGATGAAACACTGGACTTCATTTAATGATGATATTGCAGATGCATAGAGAAGTAGGGCTTGTAACTTCTCCCTTTTAGTAAAGTCAAGTCATCACTAGCTGGTTTCTAATCACAGTCTCTCCTCTCCTCTCCCAGCTTAATGTGCCTCTTACTCAGGTGCTAAAACAAAATGAACTTCACACATCATAGACCCTTTTATTAGGAAGATTTACAGCTGCTTTTCCTGATAGTTTGAAGGCATCATGTCCATTATGATGCATTTTCTGGCCAGACCAGCTAATAAAGGATGGACTTATTTTCACAGATACAGGTCATTCTCCACATTTGCTCCCTAATTGCAACTGTTATTGACAATACAAGTTAAACTTTTCACAAGCGGATCGGTCAAGTCATCATTGTCATCATAATCATAATCATTATTAATCCTCAGAAACCCAAGTGTTGATTTTGCAGATGTATTTTCATTTTTTAGGAAACCACTGAATACAAAAAATGTGGATTTTCACATTTTACTTACGTGTGGATTTAGGGGAAATAATTGCAATGATAACTGCAATTATAGGTTTTTAAAGGTTGTGTATTTTTATCTGAGATTAGCCTGGAGGCCTGCACAGAACCCTGCTGCTTCATGTATTTCCCTTCTCAAAACACCTGATCCAGCTCATGAAGGGCTTGAAAATTATAACATGACCTGAACCAGGTGTGCTGGGGTGGGAAGGTCGGTCAGGGTGTCCGCACAACTGGAATTGGACTCTCTGTCAGTAATCATACATATGTGGCTGTTGTGTAAATTAATATTTGAGCATCTGTCTTACATCATAATAAGTTTTTTTTTTTTTTCTGGGACCCCCACAGAATTCTGATTTGGAGACATTCTGGGGTCGAGAATTTAATTAGGAGGTCCCAGAGCCCCCAGAACCCCCTGTACGTCACACCTTCCTAGTAAGTACCCTGACTTTCCGAGATGTGAGCCATCATTTAAAAATATACAAGGTGACTCAACGATTCATCTGATTTTAAAGCCCATATTTTGACAACCGTGAGGACTACATCACATATCAATTGGAAGAGGGGGTCATAGAGTTTCTGACTGTCACTGGAAGATGACTCCCTTCAGTCTGCGAAGAGATGCGACCCCTGAGCAGAAAGCGTTCTGCGTTCTCCATTTAAATAAGAGTGAATCCATCATAACTGCAATGTGATTTTCGTGGGCAGTGAACCTCCAACAGCTCAGAGCGTTCGTCGCTGGTTCCACACCACTGGACGATCTCCGAAATCGCACTGAAAGTGTCGTGAGTGCAGCGACACCCGACACGCTCAATCGAGGATGAATTTGACTATAGCGTTGATGTTGTCTGTACAGCTGGTGGAGGTTCACATTGAGCACTTGTAAAATATATAATAAACTTTATGCCCAACTAAACCATTTACACTTTACTGCATTGTTCTGCAATGATTTACAAGTTAAATAAATCATTTCATTCAAATCATTCAGATGAATCTTTTTGAATCAGCCTGTATTTGTAATGTAGCCAAGGATATGAACATATGACGTGTGATTCAGTGCTTCTAACTGGATAAAGAGAACACACTGAACATCCTCTGCTCATCAATTTGTTCCAGTAGTGAAAAATAGCATCTTCTGTTAGATGACAGAAAAACACTGTTTTCTAGGTTTTCCATTTTGTTTCTGACCAAGACCACTTGAACACATATCATGACGTACCTACGACTACGAACCTCATACGTAGGAGCTTCTGAGGAGCACTTGAAAGCAAACTTAGATACAGTTTAGAGCCCATGTGTCAAACACAAGGCCTGCAAAAGTATTTTAATTTTCGATTAATATTAGCCTGTTTCACAAGGTGCTGCACTACAGTCCCCAGCATGCACTGCAACATAATATGCGCTTTGAATCTCAGACCCCAACAGTGGTCTATTGGACAGCGGTTACACCTCAGTTCTACACAATTCCATGCCAGTCACATCACCAAATGCACCAGTTTCATTTGCATATGTTGTTTTAGTGACATTTAGTCACAAGCAGATGTAAACAGAGTGTCTACAGAGAGTCTACAGTTATTAAAATTTTGCCACAGAGGATCTGTGCGTGTTAAAGCAGTAAGCCAAGTTGGATCACGCATTACAGTAACTTTCCATAGTTGAGGTTTCAGGTACAATACAAAGTGTCTTCAGTGAAGTCTGAACTATATGTTTGGTAATAAAATATAGCAAAGAAAAGATATCAGTTAGTTTAAAAGTACTAAAGAAATTTAGCTGTTAAATGTCATTTGTTGCTTGATACATTTGTATTAGCTTCCAATGCTATTTAAACTGAAAACTCATTTTGATGACGAACCAAAATGACCCATTATACCAATTATTATTATTATTATTATTATACCATGTTATATTATTCTATTATATGCTTCAATACGGAGGCCATGTTTGGCTATGTTTATTTCCTTAAAAAGAACTGAGTCTGTCTGAGTGTTGAGAGGAGAAAGCAGAGGGTGCAGGTGAGAGCTTTTTTACTCACCCACTGGGCTGACTTTACGACTCCTCTTAGTGCAGAGACCAATTAGCAAGCTGCCAATGAGTGACGAACATTTCACACAAGAAAAACATCCCCCACCACACACACAAGCATGTGGAATTATCCACTCGGTTCTCAATATTATCTGACGTGTCGTCTCTGTGTGTAATTACAATATCTGTGTCTTGTTGGATCCATTATGGCAACAAAAGGTCCTCACAATCAGGCCACTTCGGTGAATAATGAGGAGCACACTTGACTTTCATTGAGAGATATTTCCCAATCTGATGCCATTACTGCTCACAATAGCTTGAATGCCAGACAAGCAGCACTAGGTGGCTAAATGGGGCATAAACTAATGGTGTACTCTGAAATCATAACACTCTCTACTACATTTAGGCAACTTTATATGTTCCATGTAAGAATTCATGTAAGACAATGTGGCCTTTTTGTCCAGTCCAGACTTCAGATGTTTATTCTACTGTCTCAGAGTTGGTCTTGGTCTCAATATTATTGTTACACAGGATTATCTTGGTCTTGGCTGTTGTCTCTGGTCTCGACTCAAACCAACGACTATTAAAAACATATTTATTTGTGTTTTTTTTTTTCTTTTAACTGTCTGCAACATGGTCAGAGTCATACTCAAGCAGCTTAGAACCAAACCGCTGAACCTGTTTGTGTTTGCTTCAGCCAAGTGGATCAGAAAAGGCCTGATCTGTGTTTGTGGGTAGAAGAAGAAATATTTAAATTTGATCAAAAATTACTTTTGGACAGTCTTTTTTTGCATAAAGAAAAACATCATGTGCATTTTTGGCATGTTTGAATAAAATCCTGACATCAAAACAGATGGAAAAGAATCTGAAGTGCAGGCTTGAACCTGTAAACTGAATGAAAATGAACTAAATGAAAAATAACATGTAATTACATACGCTCACTTAAACAGTGCCGTTAAAGGAAAGCAGTAAATGTAGCTCACTTTTAAATGACTCCACCAAATTATTTGAAAAGACCAGCAATTTCGCCTGGAAGCAGTAAAAGACAGGAGTATTCATTTTCTTGGTTTCACTCTTATTTGGACCTGGCCCCCTATTAGACTTGGTCTTGACTTGATCTTGATATACTCTTAGGCCAAATCCCATTTCTTATATTTACCCCTACTTCTTGTTTTCGATTGTCATCTTGCCCCTTGGAACTCTAATAAAAAAATTAACATTACCTCATTGACTGGTTACTAGCGCTGTTCTGTAGGTGACCTTGCCAGTCTGCAGTGAAAGCAGAGGAGGGGAGTTCAGCTCCTCACTGCTGGGCTTTAGTTACATTTAGGGCATCATATGCCTTTAAAGGGGTGGGGGGTGGGGGGTGGGGGGTACAACAATTATTTATTATCGCCCACCCCAATAGTAATATTGGTGATATGAAGCTGAAGTCAGATATTCTCCAGCTTCTTGTTTGAATTTCCCCGTTCCACCTTAAATGGAGCAACATATCTGACACCAGAGGTGCCATAATGCAACTGCTGTACCTTTTAAGGTGGACCATGAAATTCAGCTAGCTAGCTACAGAGTCACCAGCGTTCTACTAGCAGTTTTTTTCTTGTTACGCAGAAAAAGGACATAATACATTGAATCGGCATTAAATTGATATAATACAGTGGTTATCATAATTTTTCATTGGGAGAAAATGCTCACATTTGTGGGTTCCTTTGGTTGCTTGACAGCCATCTTGCTGGTTTTTCTTTTTTTTCTCATAACACTGTTTGGGGTGAGCCTCTGAAAAACCTCAGTTTGGAGGGCCATGTAGCCCTAACACTCCTCCCTACCCCTTTATCTCAACAAAAAATCGGGACACCCTACCCTTAGGTGTGAACTTGCAAAACAGAGGGGTAAGGGCTAAGTGATAGGGGATGTCTTGACTACAGCCCTAATATTAACTATTAACCTAACATTAACGGTTAACTTTTAGTGTGTTCAATCAAATTATATTAATAAAGTGACTGAAGGGCAGTGTGGGCTACATGACACCTACATAAGCTTTTTATGACAGCTGACATAAACCTATACAGACATTTATAAAAGCTGCTTTTTATCAGTTTTGATGTCATTTCATCTCAGCGAACATTATGACAATTGACACTTGTTGGAATGAGTCTTCATAAATGTCTCCATGGTTTACGGCAGCTGTCATGAAAGGCTTATGCAGTCATGCAGTGTGTTAGCTAATGTTATATATGGTGTATAATAAATGCCGTTATTCTGATATCAGGACTGTTGAATATCCTATGTCAGAGAAGTGTCAAAGAAAAGAACTAAACTGTTAATTGATTTGTCATAAATAATAGGAGCAGTCTGTCATTAATTAAGCTAATATTGGGTTGTTTTTTCCTGTTTTTGATTTTCTCACTGAAGTGAGCCCAGACTGAGGAAGTTAGGGGGGGGGTGTCTTTTCAGAGATGTGTCTCTTAAGCAGATCATAAATTAGGAAAGATGACTTTGATCTTGAGAACAATGGCATAAACAGAGACCTCATTATCTTAATACACATCCAAATACCCAGCATGGCAGAAGAGGAAGTCTCAGAAAGAAGGAAAGAAGGAAGGAAGGAAGGGAGGAAGGAAGGAAGGAAGGAAGGAAAGAAAGAAAGAAAGAAAGAAAGAAAGAAAGAAAGAAAGAAAGAAAGAAAGAAAGAAAGAAAGAAAGAAAGAAAGAAAAGGAAAGAGTAACGTTCTCTTTGTACAGTTCTGTAAAATTCTGACACATGACATTCAGGCTGTGAGTGCAGCGTTCCATTAGCCATTCTTTTAGCGGAAGCCAAGCAGGCGTAATTTTCAATAATCTGTCACGGAAACAGAGAACACCATACTTTTACTTTGAAATGTTCAGCTCTTTTCAGTTTTTATCAATAAGGCTACTCTGAATAAAGTCTATGTAAAACAGAAGTTGAATACTTAATTCCAATTAGAGACATCAGGCAGGAAAGTGGCTCTACATCCCATGTAAATGGAAAAGAGGCTTTCTCCAATTCATGCACAGATTATGAACAGAAGTGCGCCTTAATGGCTCTGGTCAGTCAGTCACATTACTACTTATTCCCCTACTTATTCCCCATTTCCACTCGTTTGCCACTTATTTACACCCTGGTACTTGCTGGCCTGTCTGTTCTGAGTGATTTGTGGTGGAAAAAAGGAGGATTTTCCTCTAACGTGATACTTGAAAGAGAGACTTTCAAGTAAGAATTCTAATACACTCTGTACAGAACTGTGCACAATGCTCTGTACTGAGCTCATGTGTGATTAATAAACCCTTTCTGTATCTTTAAGTAGAAAGATAAACTGCAGACAGTAAGTGGAAGAGCGCCTGTACACAGTCCTCCAGCTTGTAACACTGAGAGCTTAGCTTAGCGGCCGCTAACATTAGCAGTGACTGGCGGCGAGTTCTTACCATTAAGTTTTCACATCAAAGGGATTTAGTTAAATTCAGCACAGACAGTTAAAAGTGGGCGCGCTGTGGATCTTGTAAATGCACTCTTTGAGTTGTGCCTCTCGGGGGACACTTCACACACTTCAGCAGAGTGGGGCTGTGTGAAGAGTGCAGCCAGTGACAGCCATCAGGAAGATTCCGCTACACACAGCCCGAGCCACGGGGAGTAGGTAAGTGTTTTCTGACTGAAACCTTTCCCTTTTCTCTTTTTCTTTCTTTCTCTCTCTCTCTCTCTCCTTCTCGCTCTTTGTCTCAAACCTAAATAAAAAAATGCTCTCATCCCTCTCTTTTTCTAAAAGCCATGCACTTGTCCCGTTACCTTTCTCCAGTGGCTACAACATGAATCTCCCTGTTAAAGGAACATTTCAGTGAAACAATTTACACAATTTACTGCTTTTCCCAGACAGAATCGATCAGCCAAGATATGTTTGGTGTCTGAAGTTTTCTTGTTTGGTTTTTCACTGGAGTAATGAGGCTAATGTAGAGAACAAGTAAGAATCGTACATCACGCTAGTATGCAATTGCAAACATTTCAAGGAACACCAACAATTTTTCTGCTTTTTGAGAGCTGTGGAGACAGCCAAGCCTGGCCAAGCCTGGCCAAGCCTGGCCAAGCCTGGCCAAGCCTGGCCAAGCCTTTTACTTGTGCTTTTGTCCAGTCATTGCAAACCCAGGCCCAATCTCATTTCATCCCTCGCTACTACAACTTAGCCCTTACCCTCCTGTTTCGCATGTTCACGCTTAGAGGTAGGGTGTTGGGATAGAGGGGTAGGTCAAAGTGTTAGGGCTACATGGCCCTCCACACGGAAATCTTTCAGACACTCACTCCAAACAGAGTGTCATTAAAAAAAAAAAGATAAACAAGATGGCTGTACAAGCGACCAAAGGAACCCACAAATGTGAGAATTTTCTCTGGTAAAAATGACACTAACCATCTTAGTTTAATATCATTTCAATGTATTATGGTGGTGCTTTTCTTTATAACAAGTGTAGAAATTGTTGAAAGTTCACAACAGGGAAGCACCGAAACAGATAGATAGAGATAGATCTGTATCTGCATCACTTTTTCTGTTTTCTGTTTTTTTAATTCAACGGAATGCTCTGCATACAGCTAGCAATTATGAGTGATCGCATTCTAAGCAAATGTGTTTAAGGAGATGTTTCTAGGTGTTTCTTTGTAAACATAAAATGCTCCATGGTTTTCGCTACAAGCGCTGCAGTGCATTAAAATAAAAGCCCCTCTTAACAAAGCATGACATAACACGTCAGAATAAAAGCCCCATGCAGAAGTGCTTTTCATATTATGTTGTGCTTCACATGAGCTTCATTAGTAAATAACTATTTCAGACTTTTACATTTTTATCAACTTAATGTAGGCTGAAAAACAAACTTGTCAGATTTTGGGGAGATTTGAGATGATATTGAGATAATAGTCTACATGCAGTGATCTGTTAGACTTTGTAGCCCTAGAAAATGTTGATTTGGTTCAGAGGATACCAGGATACCATGTTTGGGTGGGCATTTGAATTATTTGGGAGGGGAACCACAAAAATGGATTTTTCTAAATATGTAATTATGTTTAGATGTTAGACCGCTGGGATAGGCTCCAGCAACTCCCTGAGGGAGAAGCGGCTTGGAAAATGTGTGTGTGTTTAGATGTTATGAGCGATGAGCATCTGTATGAACTAGAGTTAAACTTTTGACTGGATGGGCAGATGATTCACCATAGACACGCCCCCGATCTGGCTGAATATGCATTGCTAATCCAGTGTGGATACATTGTAAACATCCTTCATTGACAGATTTTTTTTACAACAGATATGTCAGGTTTTAGCATAACCTCTTCACTTTTAACAGCACATTATATGAGGTGTGCAGATTTTAAAATGAAGAAGGAGAAAACTGGATCAGTATCGGCCGATATCCTGAGTTCCGAAATGGGAATTAGTATCAGGAGTGAAAAAACTGTATTGGTGCATCCCTACTACAAAACATGCTAATTGTTTTGGAAGAGGGGGAGATTGTATAATTTTTTTAGTGATTCCTTCCTCTAGGGTTCAGTAACATGACAATACATGATCTTTTGATCATGATATGCTGTTATGTTACATCACAGACTTCGTCGGTGTTTCTCCAACACTGAACAGCTGCATGCATCTTAAAAGATACAGACCATTCACAGGGAGTTTCTGAACAACAAGAAGTGCATAGTAACTGAATAAACTGCACAGAAACAAGCAGCTGATTTAAAGTCAGCCCATAATAACATTGTTCTTGGTTCTCCACATTATAGGCTATGCTCACCTCAGGAGAACTCTCATGATGACATCACGTATCTTGAACATATCTAGCAGTACTGTGATGTTATATTTGCTATATCACCCACTCACCCTCAGTCCTCAATTTCACAGCACAACTCTATAAGCATTTCCCTATGGCTTCTCATTCCACGCTGTGGATTTCAGAGCGTGGCTGGTTTTGTCTCTCTCCCTCAGGCGGCAGGCCCCCTCCGTCTCTCTGAGGGCCCTCACAGTCTCTCTTTTTGCTTGTCCTTGCACACTGATCAATGCAAATGCTGTTATTTAGCCAAGCCTGAAATTAAAAGGCTTTGGATCAATTGGATGCACTTACACACAGCAAGGTGGACTCATGACAGCCCGTCTCGCGCGTTTGTGTGTGTGTATAGTGTGACTCATAAGACGGGTTCTGAAAATACTATATACACCCACACACACGTTTATCGCAGAGTTGTGTGACGGGATATATGGATGTATTAAAAGTGGGTTTATATTTGTGAATATTAGTGCCAGTTTCTTGGACATGGATCAAGCTGTTAAAGCTAGCCTTTGACTAAATTGCAATGCCAATGGTTTTTCACTATTCAAATTCCTATTTAGACCAGGCTGAGGCTTAATCAGGGTGTGGGAAAGCAGCCTCCGGTGGCTCTGTCTTGTTTATGTCCTTGGAAAACATGGACATCCCTCTCTATACACATACACATGTGACTAAATACATGTATGTTTCACAAATTGATTCATATTTGAGAAAAAATAAGGTTTGTTGAACATGGATTAAACTATTAAACTTAATCAAATGCCAATGATGGTCCACCATTCTAAAGGACACTGGCCAAAATTAAACACGTAACCATGAGTACATCCTACAGTGGTGCTGCAATAGCTTTGAGCGAAAGATTTTCTGATTTAAAGTCTAGAACATCCTTCTTATGATGATGTATCTTGAAGGTGGAAGGAACTTTTGGAAAAGCTATAAACCCTTTGGGGCAGATACTTGAGGAGTGGCTGTTTGAAATGCTTTTTCTTTCCCTCTGCTAGCTGGCTAATGCAGTACGAAGCTGGATAGCTTGGATTAATACTAGTAAGCTGAATATCACATCTGTATTTATGAGTCTGTACATGAGTGCCTACACTTACAGGTTTTCTTTATCAGATGGAAGGATTCCCAATGGTTGTAATACATATTTGAGTACGGTTGCTGGGTGTTCGATGACAGCAAAAAAAGATTATAAATTGTGAATTCTGTCAAGCCGATGAGGCAGATGGATACAATGCTGCACCTCAGAGCAAAAGTACAGGTTGTTCATTTTCAGGAGCTGTTTCTGAGGAGATTTGATAAAAGATAATCTACTAGCATGAGGAAAATTAAAGTGAAAGGAAAACTGGATTTTAAAAAATGATTCAAAGCTGCAGAGAAAATAGGACTCCTAACAACCATGCAAGGCCTGTTAGACACCAAACCTGTCACCTTCAGATTAACAGCATTTAAGGCTTTCATTTTTGAGAGAGAGGAGAAAATCAAGCTGCTTCAGATCTGAAATCATCCACAGGTGTTTGTGTCCATCCTTCCACTGTGAGAAGATGACGCTATGAGTGCTATGGATCTGAAAGGATGTGTAGCTGTCAAGAAGAACCTCACTGAGAAAAGGAGGCAGACACAGGAGAGGAAATCCAATAAAGAAGCAGATGGTGCTCTCAGAACAATGGAGTGACCACCCCAGAGTATAGACCTCAACATTACTGTGTGTGTGTTTGGGATTATTTGGCCTGTGAGAAAGTGGTAAAATCTATCTTCTAAGACTGAACTTTGGAGGTGTGGAGAAATATCCCAGCAGATTTCCTTGAAAAACTGAAAGTGAGTACAATGTTGTAACATGTGGGAGCGATGATGACAAGACACAGGTGGCAAACACAGGTGGTTACAATCAAGGGTGGAGTCTAGAAACAAGGGGGCAGGACAGGAAAGAATCAAAACAAAAAGCACATGGACAAGGAAACAAAAGTACATGGACAACTGAGAGGGGCCAATCGTGATAACTGTGTCCTTCTGTAACACGCCCACTTCGACTCAGGAAGGCCTTTTTAATAAGCTGTAGCTGGATCAGGTGTTTTGGGAGCAGAAAAAAAACAGTACAATGTGCACTAAAGAGAGCACCATGAGGACCAGTGTTGGGAACCACTGCTCTACAACGAACAAATTGCACAGTTTCTATTTATTTGCCTAATTTGAGTTTAACTCCATAACATCCTTAACATAACAGGGACTTCAATGCAAACTCAAGGAGCTGATCTTAAGGTTATCGAAGTGTGTAATAAAACTTTAGGCCCACTGGCAGGCCCACAGCTTGTTAACGGGGTAACATATAGGGGTTAAAAAATAGAACTCAACATATTAAATGTTTTATATAGCAAATATACAGTAACTGTGCATTAGAATGTGTGTTCTCTGTATAGGATGTTCCCTTTTTTCCACAGAAAATCACAACAAGATGTCATTTGACCAGGGGCGCCCAAACTTTTGCACACAACTGCATATTAAGTAGTAGTATATTTCTGAGAACAATGTTTCCGTCTCACGTCTGTTGCAGACAGCTACAAACCACCGACACGCACTCAGGCACTCGCACGCTGGTGCAGCGCTGCTGAACGGGGTTTCAGTGCGTACGGAGCTTTTTTGAGCTGACCCACTTTCTGTGCCTGGCCGAGTGTGTGCTGCTGCTGCTGGGGAGATCCCTGCAGATTCCCCTCCAACAGAGCCTCCACAGCCCTCTCACACACACGTACGGTGGCGTGTTAGCCCCCCACACACACTCACACACACACCCAGTGGGCCCGCAGCCTCACAAACACACACGTCCCCGTCACATTAGCAAAGAAGCACAAAAAGACATCCATATTCATACAGTCTATTAGCATCTCCTTTGTGGACTCTTCACTTTTTCCACCCAACCTGCGCCGTTCCGTTCACGCCTGCTTGCCACCGTGCGGCCGTCTGCAGCCAGCCGCTAGGACGTGCATTCCCTTTCATATCCTTCCCTTCATACCCTAAAATTTTGCTTTTTCGGGCCCTGATGTATCACAAGACGCTTATGGTTATAAATTAAACATAAATGCAAATGAGCTAATGCGCTATTGTTCTTCGCTCCTATTCAAATGGATCAGCGTGTCTCTAGATTAATTCAGGGACATTGGAGTGTGCTCCTGTATGTCACTGGACAGTGTAATGTAACTGTGTATAAGTACTTAATTCTACAGAAAAAAAGAGATAGTCTCAGTAAGCTGTACCAGTTTTATTTAATACTTTCTGATGAGAACCTATAAGAGACAGGGTGCAATGGTTTAACATACAGAGACACAGTGATGTTATATATGATTGTGATAAATCATAAAAAGAAATAAAAGAGTGGGAAATGCCCATGACATGAAAATTGTCCCCATGTGCATTTTTTTTCACGTGTAAATAAGCTGCACATTCGCAGGCCTGGTGACCGGTAAGCAAAGGTGAAGCTCCAGCTCAGGCTGTTTAGGAGAACTCCTTACTTATTCTAAAGAGATCCAGAAGAATACCACACAGATCCTGTGATTGCGTGTGATTTGAGCGTTTCAGGGCTGCATAAACAGGATTGAGTCGTAAGCGACGGCCAGCGCAAAACCAGGCGTGGAGTCTGCAGATCCACTCCTGCTGCAGATAGTTGCTCGCTGAGCGACTGCTGGATAGGATCAGTAAAGGCCTCATCACAACATTTCACCTTGAGCAAAAAAGGAATTATTATACTGTTATTACACTGTTATTACACAGTAGTGTGTAGAGGTCAGCGACCAGCTGAAACGTGCTTAATTTACAATAAGTACAAGCTACTTGTTTTACAGTGTTGCAGGAAAATAAACCTCAGCAACTAAATAGAATATCATTTTTCAGCAGACAGTGCCTTCATTATGGCTTCTATACCTTTTAGGAGACATTTACATTATATGGCTGAAGCTCTTGTCCAGAATGACAGTTTGGTAATTTTACACAGGTAGGTGTTGGGAGTCTTGCCCAAGGACTCTTGTTGGTATTGTGTAGGGGGCTTATGCAGGCAGGGGATTGAGCCCCAGTCTACAGTGTAGAAGGCAGAGGTGTTACCCACTACACTATACCAGACTCACTTTCAGCCTCTCAAAGAAATCGACAAGGATGTTTTTCCAAAGTTCAGTCTCAGAGGTTGGTTGCATTTTCTGCTTCTCACCATCCAAATCATCCCAAACAAATTCTGGACTTTGGGATGGACAGTCTATATTTGGAGTACACCAGCTGCTTCTTTGTTTAATTCGCAAATGTTCATTTTTTTGTCTTTTCTTTTTCTAGGTAAGGGCTTCTGGACAGCTACACATCCTTTCAGACCCTTAGATTATCTTGTATCTATGTATAAATGAGTAGCTTGTATTTCATGGCTGATTTGACTGGAAGTTAAATGAATTACAGGTCTCTAACTGTTGCACAGAACTGTAAATAGAATAGTTATCTGTATATCAACAAATACAGTGTGAAAGTCTTGCTGGTTTGCAGTAAATCTGACACGACCACTGTGTTTCCTAGCTCTGGTTTTGAATCCACCTGCTCAGCACAGCTTCATGCTTTTTGTCTGCACCTGTGTCCCATCATTATTTAATGACCAAGTCCTTCAGGAGCTGAATCAGGTGTGTTAAAGCCAGAGATGCAGAACCTGTGCATTGCAGGTGGACTATAGCACAGGACAGGGAAACAGCAGTCTAGATTAATCCACAACCGGCGATGAATAAGCTTTGTGACATTTATAGGACGACCAGTGATCTGAGCTGCATTTGTTTGCTGGCCCTTCATAGCACTTTTTTGACATGCCTCACTTGGAGGTGGACTGTTTACTGTTAAACAGATATGGTAGATTCAGTATCTTACAACTCACTGTTGTTACACATCATTCATAACCTTGTATAGCACAACCTCATCAATAGCAGCTCGTGTGTGGCATAGTGAGCTGAAACACAGCCCCACAAGGAAAGAGTTAGACATTCAAATATACCCAATAAGGATGAGTGAGTGTGAAATACACCACACCTAACCTCATCGGTGGTCATCAGCTCTCTTTCTGGAGACCCACCTTCCTGTAAGCTGTAATTCATTACATCTGCTTCAGCTAATCAGTCTTTTCACCATCTGGATTAAGTGTACTGGAAACGATCTTTGAGTTAGATCCAGGAGAGACCAAGAAGTTGGATTATTTTTAGATGCAAAGCACCTCATTGGCTCCTATTGTAAATCACTCACTCATGCGTTTAGCAGGCTGAAGATTCACCACAAGGGGCACCGTTAGCATTCAAAAAGCCTCTAGTGCTTCATAAGAGTGGTGCTTCAAATTAGAGACACTGTGTGTCCTCGTGAACCTAATATTTATATAAAAAATGATGTAAGCGGTTTACTTAATTGATGCTTATATTGAGAAATCCTATTTGGAGTGAACAGTCAATAGTCCCCTACCTATTGAACTGTTGTTTGTTCTTTTAAACGTTGGAAACTTTGAAAAAGGGAAAAAAATAATCAAAATGTAAAATCTCTGCTGAAATATCTAGAACAGGTCTGCCCAAAGTGTGGTCCAGACACTTCCTTACCCCTACCCCCTTGCCCAATGACAGAACAAATATATTTTTATACTATGCATAAATTATTGCTTTGTATTTCTTTATTATTTGTATAGTGTATATCAAAGCATTTTGGTAGTAAACTACAGAAAAAGGTCATAAAATACATTTTAAGTGCTCAAAGCCTGCCTACCATCTTTATCAGTCGAAGTTGTGAAAGTAATTTCATAATCTGATTAAAAAAAAACAAAAACAAATAATCAAATCATTGAATGGTTAAGATTTAAACAAAGGTCATTCAGAGTGCTTTGATTCTGGAAAACTTTTTGAGTGGTGATGCTGATGGGAACCCTACGTCTGAAGCATTTCATGCCTCTTAAAGTTCCCTCACAGAAGGTTTTTACATTAAATGGTTATGAACAAGCTGCTGTATGTCTGGAATAGGATTTTGGTCTAAAATGCATTTTAAATCAACGAATGGAGAAGAGGAACGTGCAGAGTGTTGTCAGGCAGAATAGTCTCCAAAGAAAATGTATGATATACCCTTATTTTAGCATGATGAACTCAGAAGACATGTGTAGTTTGATTGGATGTTTTGGATGGTAAATAAAATGCTTAGACTTGTGTTGTAGACGTGGCAAAATCTCAATACAATGAACCGCTTCATGTCAAATGACTGACACCTGATTGGTTGGAACAGAAAAAAAAGAGCCAGTAGAGCGACATTTAAAAATACCATCCAAAACTGTTAAATCCAGTTAAACAGGACTAATTTTGCTGTCTTTTGATGAAAAAGGCAGTCGGTCATTCAATTCAGTTCAATTCAATTCGACTTTATTGTAATTATACAAATACAGTATAGTGACACACACATTTGGGCTTCTTTTCTCTGGTGCATAAACATTAAGAAAGATTTTCTAAGCCGCTTCTCCCTCAGGGTCACAGGGGGGTGCTGGAGCCTATCCCAGTGGTCATCAGGCGAAAGGCAGACAGTAGACAATAAATACAAAATACACTAAGGCTATGGTGCATAGAAAGAGTGTACACATCTGTGCTAAATATGTAAAATATTTACTGTTCATTAATGATGGTATGAATGTCAGTAACCATGGCATGAACACTATGTTTTACGATAATGATGAATATAGTCATATCGCCCATCCTTACATCGTCTAGCAGAAATTTTGAAAGATTGGTGGAATTCCCCTTTAAAAAGAAAACCAAACAGAGACATTCTGGCGTTTTTTTGTGAAGTTTGAGAAATGGAATTAGTAGTTTCTTATCCATTCTTCTTCTCATGAGTGATGATGCTGAAGCCGTTTCGTCTGTGAGCCCCTGGTTCCGGCGTCCTGCGCTCCAGTCCGGGTTTTACGGCTCGCAGGGCGGGGGGAGGAGAGGCTGCCCGAGCTCAGCTCTCTCCTGCCATGCTGAGCCACACACACAGGCTTCTGCAGCCGAGCAGCTCCCCATATCCGGGTTAGAGAGAAACGGGGGAAGGGAAAAGTTTCATTTAAAGCTGGACGCAAAAAAAAACTTTCAGCATGGAGCCCCACTGAGCGCGCAGCGGCGGCAGCGGCAGCCGGGAGGAGGAACACACTTTCATCTCGGATATTAGTGCAGACGAACCGGTTTGATTGCATTTGCTTTGTTCATTTCTCTCTTCTTCTTTTTTTGGACGGTACATTTCTTGTCGGTCACGGTTGGCTCTTATGTTTCTCCGCGTTTGAGTCACTGCCCGAGATGTTGGAGTGACCATGGCCGCGCAAGTGGCATCAGCCCCGGCTGCTTCTGGCAGCAAGAACAAGGGTCTGTCCGGGGGTTTGGGGCAGGACCTAAACTCTGGGAAAAAGGGAGGAGGAGGAGGAGGAGGAGGAGGACCAAGTCAAGGAGCAGGAGACGTGAGGAATAATGTAGATCACCCTCGTCCTGATGAGCTGAGTCTGGCTCGCCGAGCTTGCGCCCCTGCCAATGGATCCCAGCAGCAAAGTGGCAAAAACAGGACAAGTTCAGGGTCCACCTCGGTGTCTCCGACCATGGACGCTGGCTTGGTGGGCAACCACAAGCTGAGGAGCGCAGCTGGGGATCTGCACCCGCCTCACCATCCTGCACCCCTCCACTTCAACCAGCTTCAGCAGCACAATCAGAGAAGTAACCACCACCACCACCAGGGTCAAGGAGAGTGCGATAGCCAGCGTGGAGGGAAGGAGCATGCTTTGGGCGGCCACCCTGACCAGATGTGGACTAAAAGTGGGGAAGAGATGCCCCGCAGAGCAGGAGAGCCAATGGGCGGCAGGTACGAGCAGGGCAACCACAGTGGCCAGGGTCCAGGAGGAAAAGGCACAGCCTCAGACTTTGGTGGTTACTTTAGTGGGAATTCAAGAACAGGCCCTTGCTTTGATCAGCATGGTGGTCAGCAGGGCTTTGGCACTGGTCTGATGTATCCCACAGCTGATCACGTTGAGCCTGGCCCCAACTCCCACGAAGCTTTCCAGGGTGGTCAGTACGGTCCATATCCGGGCTACCGGCCCAGTTACGGCATGCTGGGCCAGAGCGGCAGCGGCTCAGCCTCTAATCACCCTAAACTCACCATGCCTTCATGTGGCAGCGGTGTTGGGAGCTTCCAGAGGTTCACAGGACAGAACCAGCATCCTCCTGGAGCGACGCCCACCTTAAACCAGCTGCTCACGTCTCCGGGGCCGGTGAGGCGCGGCTACAGTGGAGGATATTACGACTATAGCAGTAAAGATTTACCCTCTCAATTTGGGGCCCCGGGCCATGGCTGGGGGGGACACACGGCTCACCCTGGAGGGAGTGCTGCAAGCGGTGCGCAAAGCGTGAGCCGGAACCAGGTAACTACAGTATTAAAAAAAAAGATTTTGACTTTTATGTCCTCATATGCTTTATCTTTTGTCATCCATTTAGATTCACCAATATGTGTATATGTTTTTGCACATATGTTTACTTGCTGCCTACTTGCTTATTATTTTAGTATGAAGGCATCATTTTAAGGCTTTTTTCCTAATACAAAACACAGACATAGACATAAGACCACCAGATGAGAGCTTTTGAACTTGCATGAATGATTTCTGAAATACTGTGTTATATTTTAATGTTGCGATCTTTTAAATAATGCATTTTTATGTGTTCAGCTGTTTTGGTCTTTCCTCTTGCTGTGTGATTGGCTGGTGGAGAATTCACCTTTATGCGCAAACCTCTTATTTGTAACCATAATCTGCACGTTATAAATGTGGCCTATGAAAGACATTTAAGAGGCTGTATTACTTAAAATAAAAGCAGAAATAAATTGCCCAGACGTAGCCTATTAAGAAATAGAATGGGTCTTGATATGTGATTATAAATGACCCGTACGCATCCGTTAGTAGGCCTCAGGTGTTTGCTAAGACCTTTAGTCAGAACTAGAGGAGCTGGGTTGTTGCCTTAGGGAAGGAATTTGAATAGTGGAGGTAAACTGACAGAGGCGCTCTCCCACAGCCCACTGCCTCTCAGAGTTCACATTACATCTGACATCTGATTGGCTCTCCATATCCACGGGGCCACATCAGACCTGACATCTGATTGGCTGCCTGTATCCACGGGGCCACGTGTAAATAAAAGCGCTGAGTGGTCCCTCTTAAAAGAGGCTGCTGCTGAAGCTCTGGGAATAGCGTTATTTACATGATAACAAAAGAATTGCTGTCTATTTATTGTCTATTCCAATTTGCCAGGCTTCTATATGAGCAAGAAGAGAAGGTGTATTATGTGGATATACTCACTGATCCTAACCCGGTTTAAAGATGTTTGCAGGTACATAAATCTTTCTTCCTGTCTGTGCTCATGGCCTGAATTAATGGGCTAAAATTTGGACATTGTTTCCCTTTATAATAATTACAACGAATCCATATGTTTTAATCTAAATCCACAACAAATAACTGAATGATTTCTTTTTTATTTTACAGTGTATTCATCTGTATATAAACAGATGTCAGGACTGTTAATATTCAGCAATACACTGATTTTTTTATTATTATTACTATGTATTTGTTTCTTCTAAAAATCCTACAGTGGACACAAACATTGTTAAGGATGGCTGATGCTGTGCAGGATTGCCCCTCTTTTCAAAAGGTGTCTCCACCACCAGCCGAGCCCATTACAGTAATAATCTTATAAATATTATAGCCATTATTTCCCTTATGTTACTATACTCTCAAAGCTGTTAGGACCACTCTAGCCATTATTTGCAGCAGGCTGAAGGAGCCGCAGTGCCGGCCGCGCCGCAGACCTCCGCCTGCATCGTGCTTTGTTTTTTCCGAGTTTGTTTACGTTGGCGGCTCTAGCCGTGCTGATTAGGATGGTCTGAGCGAAATTTTAATTTGCTCTGTTGCTCCTGATAAGGGCCCGGCAGTGTTTTCATCTTCCAGGATGAAACACGACATGCAGGAACATAATTGGCAGATGGGTTATCCCAGGACTGCCCATGGTTTTGTTGAAATGCCAATTAATTCCAATTTGTGAAAAAATTCAGCTGTGAGTATGTGCACACTATGTGTAATTAGCCCGCTAATAAAATAATTGAAGATTTTATTTCAATAAACATTGAAATACAGAGGTCATAGGGTACTGCGGAATTAGCTCAAGAAAGCAGAAAGGAGGGCAAGATGCAAGGCTGGTGTATTAAAGGGGAGGTTCATTCAAAATAGTAGAATTTTTGAAGGATTCTCGTCGTTTCTCAGGCAGTTGCTGATGGAAATGCGCCTTTATGTCTCGGGCACGATGAATGCTTCACCTACTGAGAAGGCAGTAGCTATAGTATAGTTTTAGGATTTCTCATAGGACTTTATATTTATTTCTCACACACACACACACACACATATATATATATATATATATATATGCAGTTTTCCTTATTAATGTGTGAAACACTGACCCACTCAAAAATAGTATGTTTATATAGCCCTACATTGAAGGAAACCTCGATTTGCAATAAATTTAAACATAGCTGTTTGCAATTTAGCCGTTTTGGTGGACCTCAATAGCTTCTCATCATCCAGGGCTGGGTTTTGTATTGAATGGGAGTGAATGGAACGTTTACAATGTGCATTTTGTGGTTGAGGTTGAGTGACTGGCTTGGGAGAGACTGCAGAGGCGTTTTTTTGGTCAGTGACTGACTGAGGGGATATGAGAGCGACTGAATATGAATACTTTTATAGGATCCTCCCCCTAAACATGGTAATGTGTAACAGGGTACATTTTTTTAGATTTTTCAGTTTCTGTTTGAGTTTTTTTTTCTTTTTAGGTCATTAGCACAGTAGAGGTTGGAAGCTGATAATTTTAGATGAATAGTTTCCTTATTTTTTTAACTCCCTGAAACTGGATGCAACAAATGTGCCTAACCAGGCGTTTAATATGGTGAATGGACTCCATATGTTCCTCCAGACAGCGATCAGAATTGTTGAAATTTTGTGCACTTGTTGCTCGGTGTTTAGCTGCCAAGCTTTTAGGAGCTGTGTCACAACAGGATCGTCTCTTTATTTACATGTGCAAACGGATGAAATCGCAACGCTCTCAATACTCTGTAGGAATTCCATGCGGCCTGTTTTCACATCGTTTGCCAATTTCAATTACATGCTTAGAGCCGTTACAAAGGTGCATAGAATATATGGGCGCTGTGTTCAGAGCTAAATTCTCAATGCTCAGCACTGTTGACAATATAAACACTGCTTTTTAAAAAAATGATCCTCTGTCAGAAAAGCATAAAGTGATGAGAACAAGTTCTGCAATTTATCTAAACAAACGAAAAAAAGAGGCACAGCCTTTAAGGAGCACATGAAGGGAGACATATGAAAATATTCAAAGGCAAATCAGTTACATAATGCCAAAATCGGTTCAGATAGATGGCTCAGAAGTGGATTTCCGCAGGACCACCCAGACGCTGCCTCCTTTTTTGCTTTGAATCACCCTCCACCCTCTAAATTTAGCCAGCTGTGATTTCTTTTCAAGGGCTGCGGTAGCATGCGTGTTGTAACAGCTTGTTGGCAGGTAGGCACAAATGTGCTAGAGTGCTTGGCTGTGTTCTGAAAAACTGACTTTAGTGTGCTCTGGTACAGTAAAAAAAAAAGAGAGAGAGCGAGAGCGCGGCGCTCTCGTCTGTACAGCCAGCACCGTCTCTCTCTGGTTATTGCGCTCCACAGGGGTGTGAAGAGGGGCCGCTGAGTGCTTGCTTTTGGGAAGCTGATGGTGGAAAGTAATGGGAAAAAACAGCTCCTATTTGAACTCTGGAGGGTATTCTCTCTGCTACGTGCTCTGAAGCCCAGTGGGGTTATGTGTGTATACCTGAGGCAGCGCAGATTATTGTGATTTTCCTTTGCACCACATAACAAAGGTGCCGAATTCCTGCGCTATCGAGAATAGTGTATAGTCTAATGCGGGTCATCGGGAAAGGTGCAATAAGGGTTGTTCACAATTTCTCAATAAATAAGCCTTGTGACTTCAGCTTATACCCCCACACCCCTATTCTCTCTCTTTTCTGTAGGGTTGGGCGGTGTGACGATATGATACGGCTATTGTGATATAATTAGCTGATCTGAGTATATTATGGGCATCTTCAATACTTCCAGAACATGGACCCACTGCATGTTTCATTAAAAAGAGGTTCAACAGGGGCTCTGCTTAAGAATAAATGTTCCTAAATGTTCCTCTCTGTAGGGTTCCTTTTGATCAGTATAGAATCTTTATATTATGTGAGAGTCCTAAAAAGGTGCATCTCATCTAAAATGTCATCCATTGAAAGGTTCTTAAGGGAACCAAGAGTTGTTCCAGATAACCATTTCTGACACCTTTATTTTTCAAACTGGCCATATATCCTACACTTTACCTGCGTTATATTTTTCCTTGTGGTCTACTTATGAGATGTGGGCTTTTATGTACTAAAAACATCCATACTTCATTTTTACAACTTCTCTTCATCTCTTCGAATTAAACAGGCTGTTTCTGTTATTGTGTCATATCACTGCAGTCAGATCAGAACCTTATATCTCCATTTTGGACGTTTTTCAGTTTTTAACATAATTTGAAAATGCATGTTGGCCTTTACATTGTGTGCAAACTTCATGACGAATAGACCAAAACAAATGGCCCAAAAAGACTTTACTTTCAGTAATTTGTTGAACATGTTTTCAGATCTACAGTAAGTCTGATTTCTGCTTTGCAACCAGCCAGTCTACTCACATAACAGGACATGTTGCAAACATAACATAGGACTCAAATACCCCCTTTTTTTAAGACATTGGGTCTAATTACTGGAAAACATGAATATACATCATCTAGAAAATTAAGACTTGAATTCTTCATTTCATTGAACAGGTAGTGGGTTTCAGCAATGCTCCAAATGTGTGTTGTTACCATCGTTGGTGCTAAATGCTGCTTGCTGTTTTCAGGACATACGCAGATCGAGAATAATGAAAGAAATCAGAGTAAGGGTATAGGAGCTCTGAAAAACCCAAACACTGAGCTTAAATCCCGCTCTCGTTATCAGATTTCTAGAAATCTGATAATGGCCTTAATCTGATCTAAGAAATCGGAGTACACTGTTCACATGAGTACTTGATTAATCAGATAACTGCTGAAAATCGCTAATAGTCGTATTATTGGTGTGCATGTAAACGCACAAGGTGAATTTATAACATGGGCAGTTTTTGCAGCTTAGTTTTTATATATGGACTGTATCTACTGGGGAGGGAATAGTTTTGAAACTTCCTTTTTAAAAAAAAAAAAGGAAATTGAGTTTTCGGTAATATGAGCCCTTTCTAAGAGTTTACCTTTTTAAGACCTCGCCCTGTTGCTGAATGAGTGCGAGTTTGAATCTTGATAATACCAGAAGGCAAAGAATGCAGAATTATGCCTGCATAACTAGAAGCTGTGATGTAGCATTTATAGTTCTTGAAAGCATTTTTGTGGTGATACTTATGCATTGAGTCTGTTCCAACTTATGAAACCTCACAAAACACTAAATATCGTGGTAAATGTTGTGTATTGTAAAAATGTTCAAGTCTAAATGTTGTGATAATATTATCTTAGCCATATCGCCTGCCCTTATTCTCCGAGTCTCATTCCTGTCACTCCGTCCTGAGTGTTTGGCAGTGAGCCAGCCCTGTGGCCTCACCTCTCCCAGAGCCTCTGTGACCTTCACACATGTAAATTAGCCACGTGCTTCTGTTGAATGGGAGCGCGCCTGCTGCCTCCCTGAAGGAAGAAAGGGAAAAAAAACTTGCCACTTTCCCTGCTCCCCCGGGCCTTCCTAAAACCCGCTCGTCCTCCGAGCGCAGAGGAGAGGAGAGGCAGAGCCAGGAAAAGCACGTCTGCAGTCCAGAGGGAGGACAGTGCACAGCGGGCGGCCAAGGAGAGAGCTATATGTTCTGAAGCCCACTGGGGAGGTGTGTGTACATCTGCTGCCTTTTTAGCATCGTGTTATGGACGCTGAAGCTAGCACTTCCCTGTCTCAGGTCATGTGGTGTAAACTCCCCCCACCCACCATAAGAAAGAATTGTAGTACTGCAGAAATAAAATAGAGCTGAATTATATAATTATAACACTGTTGACTTATTATATGTAGTAGTATTTACAGTGTTTGTGTACAGTTTGAACACCCTGTGTCATGTTACAAGTTTTGCTGATTTTGTCTAAGTGAGTTAACTCGTCCTTTACGGGGGACACGCTTAAATATGGCGTTTACAGAAAAATTAGTGCATAATTTCTGTTTATTTGCTGAATTGAAGAAAAAAAACATGAAATATGTTTAATATTTTGGGGAGAAAAAAAAAAACAAAATGCACCATTACTTTTGGTAAGTATGCGGTTATATACACAATATAACATTTGGTCAGCCACATTTTATGTTTTCTATTTATTTAGTAAATAAACATTAATTATGCATTAAAGTGCACTGAAGTGTAGGGCTGAACGATTTGGGGAAAATATGTAATTTTTATTTTTTTGGGCTAACATTGTGATTGTCGTTTAAATTACAATTATTTTCTTTAAATTAAGGTCCAGGTCTGTTTTTTTTGCCAAGAAGACCAGAATATTCACTTTCTTCTAGGCTGAGACTTGATCCCTGAATGCCAGACAGTCACTAAGCTGTGGTTGTGATGTCACAACACATGAAGGTTTTTTTGCCTGGTCTGGTTGGCCTAACTTATCTGCAGGCAGTTCACAAGTTCTGTGATAGTAGGTTAAATTTGTCTACTTCAGCTTAAGACGTTTTTTATTATGCAGACTTTAACTAAAAATTGTGTCTCTCTTGATATAAAAGCAATTCATCGTTCAGCCCGACCGAAGTGTTAACTTATTTCATTTAGAAAATCAACAAAGCATTTAGTTTGACCAGGGGCGCTCACCCTTTTGTATGTAGCTGTAATATTTATATATTTTTATCACTTAAGCTTATGAGAAACGCTGTAGAGATTCTTGTAGTATTACTATAGTTTTGTTTCGTTTTTTTTCATAAGGGATATTTCTCATATGAAGCATCCACCCCTAACCTTCCCTTCTCATCAAACCCTTGGTTTGCCCACTTTGGTCAAGCAGGGTGACGGAGTTTGTGCTCGTCTGGGCTCACGATTGTGTAATTTTAAAGTGACAGGCATTGATTAACGTGACTGGCCGTGTACGAAGGTGTTGATTTAGTATGCTTGTGTGAGAATGGGTGATGTTGTCAGCTGCGTCTGGCTATGAAACCTGTCATTTTCAGGACTGTTGCCGAACCACTGCTTTTTCAGCGGGAATACACAAAATCGGCCTGGGGACTTTTCCTTTTCCAGGACTGTAGGCATCCAAGCGAGCGCTGATAGTGTTTTTCGTTGCTGATGAGTGCAGTAAGCTTTCTTGTTTTCTTATTTCTAGTTTCTTGTTAACTAGGAGTACAAACTGATGATTTGATATTCTCATGATATTTTGAATGAAGAAACTATACACTTATAATTATGACTGTACTGCAGCACAATATGCTAATGAGCCTAGAAGGCCTGGAGCTGGGAGGGTGATGAATGACAGTGCACTTGCGTTAAATTAGATGAGAATTATTAAGTATGCGTGATCAGAATCTTATCAGTATCAGCGAAGATTTGCTTAAAAAAATTAGACATATTGTGTGTTGACATCAGATATGTTTAGATGGAACCAATATTTCAAGCCAGTTTATTTATTAGGTGACACTGGATTACTGTACTAATAAAGCAGCAGGTATGTACATTAACAGTTTACAAATAAGTGCACCCGTAATATTTAAGTTAGCATTAATGGATCCATGTTTGCTGCTGCTCTATGCCAAAAGAAAGCCTAACAGACCTGAAGTAACTTGTATCGTTTGGCCTGTTTTGTTTTGGAGGCGGAGGCCTTACACAGTGTGTCATCGCTGTGTCATGGAATAGAACGTTTTCATTGATCTAATACCAATACAGCTAAAAATCAGTATTGCTGATGCCAGTATTGAGAACCTGGTACAGATATCACCTGGCACTACATAAGATGGCATAATTATATAATGCTGCTGATGTCAGGCGTCATCTCTGTGACGCTCAGTGTCTCATTTTGACACAGTCACATTGCAGTGTGTTGCGTAACGATATATTGTCACCTCATTTAGTTACATGGCTAATATCATATCATTGAGAAACAATATGCTGTGGTATGTTTGTTGCTTGTGTCAAAATGTCAGCTTTACTGTGTTTTAGATTTTTCTGTGCTTCACGCATCAAAGCAGCTCCATTTGTAATCAATAGACATACTAATCCATAGATGTCCCAGGCTATATTAATAAGGGGGGTTGCGCATATCAGAATCTGATCAGTATCTGCAGATAATTGCTTTAAAAGATTCTCAGCGTCAGATAGATGATTCGATTTGACCGCTCTTTAAATCAAACACTATTTATTGAACTCCAGAAGAGCGGAACGTTTAGGTGCCAATGCTAAAAGGTTTGCATTAGGGTTGGGCAGTGTGACAATATTATATAGTGTTATTGTGATAAATTATGTCACAATATGTGTTTCTGAGCATATCATGGATATAATCAGTACTTAAAAACACTTTCCAGTGTTTCCATCTTTTATGTGGCACTTTTTTGTGAGTTAGAAAAGAAAGATTGTGATATATCGTGTATCGTGAAACTCTTTGAAGTATCGTGATATTGCATTTCTGCCATATCGCCCAGCTTTAGCCTTCATTTTCTTTATTTTACTGCATTTGTCACCCTACAGAAATAAATGTTATGTTTCTGCTCCGTGCTAATCCAGGGAGTCCCACATATCGCTGCTGTCAGGACAAAACCTTGTATCTCCATTTTTGTTGTTTTTCCGTTTTTAACGCGATGTGAAACTTCTTGTTGGCCTTTACATTGTATGTAAATTTCATGATGAATGGACTGAAAGAAATGACACAAAATTACTTGGAAAAAATTCTGGTTCCATCTGACTTCCATTAAAAATAAAGAGGTTTTGTTCTGACAGCAGTGACGTGCAGATATATACATTAAAATCGGTATCGCCCCACTATTTCCATATCAGTGCATTCCTAATATTAGTATCTGGATCGTTATATGTCCACAGAAGGTGAGCAGATGAGGTATTATCAGTTATTAGACCTTGAATCAGTGCAAGCAATTCGGTCATGTATTGCTTTTACTGCATTTAGCAAATCTTAGGCTAAACACAGAAACAAAGGTTTCCTTTATTTCGCTTAGGAGAAGACCGCCTCTCTGTCTTTTGATGAACCACCATTTGCATTGTAGGATAAACACACAAAGGTTACTATAATGTCAACTGTATGTCAAAGGCTTCTCTGTTTACAGTTTTGTAGATCACATTACCATAATCAATAGTTTGCGTAGCTGAAGCACTGAGTGCTTTGTTTCCCGCTGGAGAACCAGGCCTCTTTTTTTTTTTTAAGGTGCTGCTGCGTCTCCATTTTGAGCTGAAATTGATGTGTCAGAGAGATGACACCCATACACTTGTGAGCTTTTAGCTAAATTAAGACGACTCCTGGAGAAAAGCTTTTCACGCCAGGCACAATGCATTACAGTCCTCTGCTGTCTGAGTATCATATATTTCTCCTTCCCTCCCTCCCTCCCTCCCTCCCTCCCTCCCTCCTTCTCCCCCCTTTCCTTCAGCTAGTTGCTGCTTTTAGTCAGAGATCTTGCCCACTCAGCTCTGCATTGTGTGGTAAAGTCATGCTTTTTTTTGGAGGGTCCGGTAATTAGCTCAGTTTTGTGAATTGCTACACGTTTGGTTGTGCCACCTGTACACAGTGCTAATCATACTGAGCGCCGTGGCACCGTCCTGGCTAGCTGACTGTGTAAGATGTGTAAGGAAGAACTGGAAAACTCCAATTAACCCCCCCCCAGCAACTTTTCTCGTTCCCTGCTAAATGTCATCAGCTTCACTGTCCTTGTTGGCATTGTCCTTTTCCCTGACCTTCCCTCAGCCTATCAGCAGAGTACCATCATTCAAGTCATTAAGCATTAATGATGAATTGTTTCATTATGTCAGTGGAGGAGAAAAAGCGATTCAGTCCAATTAGTGGTAATTAAGAGCTGTAGGGGCCAAGAGGACTCGGAACCCTTCTGCGCTCATCTGGAGCGGAGTTGGGGTCCCGGAAGGGTGTTGCTTTGGAAAGTGACATGAGTTTGCAAGTCACAGGGTCAGCGCTAATGCCCCTTGTTGACCTCTGACCACCCTGGCTCTTGCATGTCAGCAGAATAGAAGCAGAGGAGAGCTGGAAAGGCAACAAAACAAGAAGCGCTGTTGTCTTAGAGGAAAGGTTCACCTTGTTTTAATTTGCTTTTAGAATTTCACGTTTGTTTACTTGCCCTTGGACTGGCCAGTGGTGGTGATGCGTCTGAAGCTACATGTCCCGGGTTTAACACAGCAGCTGTATGTTGCTCCCAACTGTGGCTTTAGTCTTGGCCTAATTCACTCCAATTATGAGACAAACGTCTCAGCACAGGGAATGAAAATCTTAGCCAATTTGTAATTGAAATGTCGTAGCTGGTGGAACAAAGCAGGATATCTCTAGGGGGCTTTCACAGCCACCCTGTTTGGTGCGGACGTATCAGCCTTTTTTAGTTCAGTCCATTTTGACAGGTTTGAACACTCCACCCGTTCCCTGTCCCAAAGAACTGAGTGGTGGCAGATTGTTTTCAGCAGTGGTGGCAGGGCCTCGCTCTAACCCCCAGCCCCCCCAGATAGTTTCATTATTTCATTATAGTCAGCTGTAATCTGTTGTATTTCAAAAGTTACCTTAGTAAATAGTAATAATAATAATAATAATGATTAGGATGAGCTGGAGGTGGCGGAGATGAAGATGCTGAGATTTTCGTTGGGAGTGACAAGGATGGACAAGATTAGAAATGAGCAGATCAGAGGGACATTGAAGGTGGAGCAGTTTGGAGATAAAGCCAGAGAGGCCAGGTTGAGATGGTTTGGACATGTGTTGAGGAGGAATAGTGGATATATTGGGCAAAGAATGTTGGAGATGGAGCTGCCGGGTAGAAGGAGAAGAGGTAGACCTCAGAGAAGGTTTATGGATGTAGTGAAGGTGGACATGGAGATGGTTGGTGTGAAAGTAGAGGAGGCAGTGGAGAGGGCAAGATGGAGGCAGATGATCCGCTGGGGCGACCCCTAAAGGGAGCAGCCGAAAGAAGAAGAAGAAGATTATTGTAATTAGTTGGCCATGAGCATCAATACAGAATAGCGCAGCATTGCAAATGTTCTCTAACTGTTCTGTAAAATCTGCCTAGCCTAATGTTTGTTTAATCTAGTTTAGTCTACCTTTGACACGTTGCCACGTGCCTTCAGAGTTTTGTAATTGCGGCTTCATGACATTTCATAAAATTCTAAAGCAGCGGCAGCAATAATTTAGCTAAAATAGAAATGGCAGAAACACTCCGCCAAAAATCTCCCTTCAAGTGAACCCTGGTTCCATTTGCTGCTGATGGGAACACATTTTTACGATGGACCGCACCAAAGGAGGGAAATCAGCATCAGTGAATGCTTTCCTGCTTACTCTAGCAGCACATCAGCACATCAGCACTGTACTGTCTGCATTACATGCCTGTTTTAACATCCGACACTTGACAGACACGACTTATTGTTCTTGGAGCACGAGCTGCTGCTAATAGCAGCACAAGCAGTAAAATAATAGTGAAGATATGCCTTTGATCTTGGCACATGGATCGCAGAACATATTTTTAGCCAAGCCTCAGCGACCTGATTGGTTAAATTCAAACTGAAAAATCAATGATAAAGAAGCAGATATGAAGTAAAGCGTATTATCATTGTTCTGATTGTGACACACATGGAGGTTAAGCATCTTTCTATTTTCTATTTTCCGGTTTTCATGACAGAGGATGTGAGATCAGTTGAGCGTGTGTTTCCCTGCAAGATGTCTAACCAATAAACAAACACCTACGTGGAGTATTTGGTGTACTTTAGCCACTGCAGTGTGTAACCAGCTCAACCACATGATACGACAGAAACCCAAACTCTAGAGCACAATCTAGGTGTCAAAAGAGCCTATAATGTTAACTTTACAGGTTATGTATGTTAATTTTACTGATTTATCATGAAGTTTGGATCCCATTTAATTGATATAATTTAGAGTTGGAATTAGTACCATGGTTAGGTTGTGGGTTGATGTTAAGGATAGGTTTAATTTAGGCCAATGTGATAGATATCCATCCATCCATCCATCCATCCATCCATCCATCCATCCATTTTCCAAGCCGCTTCTCCGTCAGGGCCGCGGGGGGTGCTGGAGCCTATCCCAGCAGTCTTTGGGCGGAAGGCAGGATACACCCTGGACAGGTCGCCAGTCCATCGCAGGATGTGATAGATATTTAGTTAAAAAAGAAGAAAAATGTTCGACAGCAACAGATGTTGTGTAGATGTTTATGCAGCTGTGTATACATGTATTTGTTTTTCTCCCCAATTTGGTCGTGTCCAGTTTCACCTGCTAGCTAGGTCTCCCCCAGTCACCTGATGCCACCATGCCAGAAAGATACATGCTTTCTCAGAGACACATGAAGTGAAGAATTTTTTCTTGCTGCTAGCACAGCAGCACTGGACAGCTTAACACGGACTCTAACTGCCTGTTCTGTTATGTCAGTTAACAGATGGCTGTGTTGGATAGCATCCTGCGAGTGATTGGCTGTGGCATCACTGTTTATGTCCTGAAATGCCAAACTTAGAGTTTCCCATGTTACTATGATGCACACATTGACCAGGTCATTATTTATCATCTCAAGAACGTTTGAAAGCTGTATGTGTCCCTGTCACTTAGATACTTGGACACCTCTTACAGCCATGGAAGAAAGCTATGCTCTCAAGAGCTCTGCATGCCTTAGGAATGAAGATCAGGGCGAATTGTGTTTCACTTTTTGTCAACACTGGTGTCTGGCTGTCATAAGGGGGTTATATCACCTTTTACATATTAATACATCCCTCATGGGTGAGTTCCAGAATGCGTACGTTTCCATTATTAGGTCCGAGTGTGGTTTATACATGTTGATGTGTTTGCTGTCTTTTTGTGTGCATGTGCTGTGGTGTTGTATTATTTCTGCACGCGCCATGCACGCCGCCCCCCCCCCATCTATTCCCACCGGCTTCCTTCCTCCAGCGTGTCACGTGTCCCCACTGGGCTAAACTACGGGTCCTGCACGCATCAGAACCCATTACGCATAATGGCCTTTCCGCACGCATGTCATTCTCTGCATGTTATGACACTTATTTTATGACTGCTTACATATCAAATATTTAAATAAACAGAATAGGGGCTGGCTGCTGCCGGAGGGGAGAGCCATTCATTTCCAGGCGCGCAGCCGTCGAAGATAGCAAGTGGGTCGGGGGGTGTGGAGCGGAGGGAGGCGGCGTGTGTGCGAGACACGGGGAAGAGAAATGCTTCGCTTGGCTCCAATCAAAGTGGCGGAGGACGTTTTTTCGCTTACGCCCGGCAGTAGCGGCGGCGGCAGAGCCATCCGTCAGCGTTTCTGCGGAGCAGGGGACGGCTGGCCCCAGTGGCTCATAAAATGCGGCCCGCCGTCGCACGTGAATATCAATTGTGCTCCAAGGAGAGCAGATGCCAGGCAAAAGTGGAATAAAACAACAGTGTTGTTTTTTTTCCTTTTCTTTCTTTTTCTTTTTTTTTTAAAGTAGCAAGTGCAGGAGGTAAAAGAGGAGAGCTGATTTATTTGTGTTTCCTCGAGAGCGCGCAACACAGCCGGGGCCAGCGGAGCTGCTCCTGCGCCGAGATGGTGGGAGGGCCATTACTGTCAGGCTAATCTTAAAATAATTAATTGAGAAGTCGGTGGTTTTAAAGAGTATTGTAATTGAATCCTAAATTAGGTCTGGGAAAGAGGACACGTCCTGTTTTACTATGAGCCTGCTCTCTTTCTGGCTCCCAGAATCATGGTTATTGGCAGCTGGGAGGAGAAGCTAATGATATGTATAGAGGAGGAGAAAAAAGGGACCATCTATAATTCATTTTTCTTCTTTGAATTTGAATGATGTGTTGTGAACGCTGGGATGGGATCTGTCGTGCCTATGAGTAGGTAATTCTGTCAATATGGCCTTTTCGTCTTGTAAACAAATGTGCGGTGCGTCGAGTAACAAAGTAAACAGAATGAAATGCATAAATCCTGCATACAATATGAATAATTTCAGAGGCATAAAATCGAGGAGGCTGTATGAGGAGAGTTTTGCATTTTCATCTGTTCTGCATACTTTCTGTGGGTGAGTCAATAGGCCCTCTTCTCGTTCTCAGAACACGCTTTCTGAAAGCTGTGGGGACACTTAAATGGATGGTTGGACATTTTGGCAATGAAAGCCTTGTTTCTACTTTTCCAGAGGCAGACACATTCATCAGGAGCACTTTTTCTCTCAGTGGGTACACAATGAAGACAGAGGTGCCTAACTTAGCTTAGCATAATGGATGGTAATCTGTTTAGTAATCTGTTTTAAATTCCAATACTGAGATTTGATGAGGACTGCATTATTAACCCTTTACAAGGTTAGCAGGTTCAAAATGTTTTATGTGTTTGTATAACTTAAGAATTCAGCCAGTTTGCATTATCATCAATGTTCCTACTGAATCATAAACTTAAGGTTGTCTGTTTCTGGAGATTTAAAGAGTGAACAATGCGCCTTTAACAACTCTTAGTAACGTCTTAACCGCTGGCGGTGCACAGTGCTTTATTACACACTTCTACAACATAAGAATAGCTCAGCTAGTTTGCATTGAAGACCCCATAGTTATGGAATAATAAGGCTTAGTAGGTAATAAAGTTGGGATTTTAAGTGGCTAATACACTTTAACAGGGGAAATTCAGCCCAGTAACAAAACTGTGTTATAATATTGTAAGTTGTCCTAAAACTAGTAAAAATAAAACCTTATTAGTAACTCTTACTGTAATGTAATCTTACAAATCTATACATGCACATGTAGACTGACATTCTTGTACATATGTATAATCAGAAATATATATATCAGTATTCTATTTTCTATCCCCAGTATACTCTGCATCTTATTTATCTACCTCAGACTGACAAATTGCATATATATACATATCATAGCTTTTATTTCATAACCTGTATTACTGTTACAAAACTGCAATACTAGTGTATTTTTATGCATATATCTAGAGTCTAATATATATCCATATCTATCTATATATATATATATAGTACTACAAGGGGGCTACGCACCTACGATTTTCACCCACCTTTGCCCCTGTGTTACTGTAATGTCACAATAAATGTCATTTGATGTGATTTGATTTGACTTTGCATTGCTACCATCATGCATTCAGTTCATTATATGTACATATATACAGGGTGTGTCAAAAGTCACAGGACACCATTTTATTTTATTTTATTTTTTATGCTGTCACAAGCCTCCACGATGCGGTGCTGAAGGTGGCCGATAATAAAATAAAAAATAAAAGAAAATAAAACCTGTCCTGTGACTTTTGACTCTGTAGTTTCAATATAATTTCAAAATTTAAATCATATGTCTGCCATTTGTGATCCTTTTTTGTATAAAAGAGCTCAATATCTTACACCTCCAAAGTCAGAACATAGAACTTCATAGTCTGTTGCTAATGCTTTGTTGCTTTATAAAGTAAACTATATTACGTGTTGTATGTACTGTTTTGTACCCATTTGCTGGGCCTAAGGATATTGGACTGTGTATAAATAATGCCTCTATCCGGTTTTTGGATTCAAATATGCTTGGATTGGATCTGATCATAATACAAAGAGGTTAACAGAATCTATTGTCAATAAATCTAACACATCTTTGAACTAATAAATGCAGTAAGCAGTATTTGTAACACTTGAACTCGAATGTGGTTTAGACATTTTGATCCGTTTGCTGTGTGGTTTATTATTTCTACATCCTCCGTATCTAATTCACATTCCTACAGCTGTTGCTTCCTATGGGTAACGGTAAGTTAAAGCTGAAAACAAAGCTTTTCAACAGCGCAATTCAACGTGTCATGAGAGTCTGAGAGATGAAAAAGTTACAGATGGCATAATCTGACTCTTGTGAGTAAACAGAAGAGGGCTTGAGCGCCAGATATCTTAATCTGTCCCTGTTCCGTAGTTTTATGTAACAGTAAGTGAAGTGTCATTGAACATAAATGTTGCATTACTTTTTCGAATGGCTTTGACCTTTGCTTTATCTTGTCCAAATCCCTGAAATGTGTTTTCAAGAGTCTTCATGGTCACGGCCATGGAAAGCGTCTGCACTGTGCAGTGCAATGTGATTTCACTTAAAACATGCTGCTTGCCAGATGAGTCAGGCCGAAGCATCTCCAGCGAGAAGGATTCTTGGATCAAAGCTTCGCAACAATGCGCTCTTCATAAAACTGTGCCTCCACCATGACTCACAGAGGAGCTGTGTAAAAAAGATAGTTTGTGGTTTGAGGTCAGGTAATGGCTCTCCAGATCAGGATGTTGTGAACTTGGGCAAGGTTAACAGAGGATCTATATTTGGAGTGTTGAAGTCATTGCTAACCGTAGAGTTGGACCGTTGTCCTTTGGCTCTAGCTGCTCTGCTTGTCACATAGCTTTGCTAACGTGTTTCAGCTCCAGTCAGTCTTGGCCTTTGGAGACAACATGATAGGCTTGTTGTGGTGTTGAATAAGGTCTGAAAGCAATGGTTTATTATTGCCTGCAGAACCTAGGTATGTTAGCTGCATGACACAGTGACGTTACACTACAGTCAATGAAACTAATGCTTGATAAAGAACTGTTGTGCTGGAAATGATCTCACTCCTCAAACTAGGGTTAATCTGTGTTTAGCTCATTATGTGTGTTAATCTGTGTTCAGTTCATTATTAGGCACTTGTAAGAATCTGATTTGTGGCCCTGTTAAACTGTAAGGCTATGTTCACATTACCAGGCTAAAGTGGGACAAATTCGATTTTTTGCCATAATGTGACTCAGATCTGATGTTTTCAGAGCAAATCTGATCTATTCAATCTGACCTGAGCCTCTTTTATATGTGGTCCTAGTTTGGATATAAATAAGATTCATGGCCATGTGACCTTAATGTGAATGTTTAGTTGATAATTCATGCGCTTTTTTTCCACTGCGCATGTGACGTCATTCAGTGTTACCATGGCAGCCGCACCAAACAGAAGTTAAAACCTGTAAATGGTGGAAAAGCAACACAACTCACCTTTTTTGCCTTCGTCTCACTCTAATAATGAACAGCTGAGAGCCGATCAGAGTTCATTTTCTTCTTAGCGAAACTCGTTCTGATCATTAGTTTGTTGCTGATGATGCACGTCATTCAAGTGATTTATTCGCGTGACGTTGCTTACGTTTTACATTTACGGCATTTGGCAGGCTCTCTTATCCAGAGCGACTTACAACTTGATCATTTTACAGAGGTAGGTGAAGGTAGTGTTAGGAGTCTTTCCCAAGGACTCTTAGTGGTATAGTGTAAGGTGGTTGCCCGGGTGGGGATTGAACCCCAGTCTACAAGGCAGAGGTGTTACCCACTACACTATCCCAACCGCTACTGAGTAGGACATTAATGACAGATTTGAATCACTTACCTAAATGAGTGTGAACCATCATGTCAGAGAGATCGAATTTGAGCAAAAAATAGGATTTGAGCAATGAAGCTTGTAATGTGAACGTAGCCTAACAGATAGAAGATGTTTTATGAAATGCTTTTGGTTCTGTGTGGGAAACATTACATGGAAATATGTCGACTTGTATTTCCATCTTTTTTTGAATGTGAAGCACTTCTTAAACTTGGCTTTTAACTTACTCACATTGAAGATTCTACATAAAAGGGCACGGTTAGCGCTCAAATAGCTTTTGGTGCTTCACATCAGTGACACTGTGTGTCCTTTTTAAAGCATATAGTAGGACACAATTAACCAAGAGCAATGACAGCTAGACCACTGGAGGAAATGGTCTTAAATGTCTTACAGTCAAGACAAGACAAGATTTGACTCATTTTCTTTTACAAAAAAAAGTGTTGTTTTTGATTCTTTCTTTTAACCCGCTACTACTTACAGATATGTAAAAACGTGGCCACCCCTGGTCAAATTACATGTTTACTATAAAATGCGTCCTTTGCAAAAGTTATGGCACGCTTTATATTTTATAAAGTTTGTTTTCCAAATATGTTAAGCAGATAAACAGAATAAATAGAAAAGTATGCACTTTCAGATATTTGAGTTTGTACACTGTAGAGGATGTGGGCGTTCAAACCTGCCAACTGTATTTTGACACATCAGATGGAAACCTCATAATTAAATATTCCTTTTTCCTGAAGGAAAAATGATGTATGGCAATTTTATAATATATTTACCTATAACATTGACCAAAATTACATGGAATAAAGTCTAGCTACATTAAAGTTTAAAAAGCTTTTGTCCTTTTTCTAGAAAGTTCCAATCAATGTACTTAGATTTTTTGAGTCTACAACTTCACGATAAAACCAATATGATGTTGGAACACACGAATGAAAGTGCCACCTAATTGCCTTGCCAAGCCATTGCGGTCACTCTTGTATATTGGTGGTGCGAGTTGAGTGAGCCCACAGAGTAATAGCAATAGGGATGTGAGGGGACAAAGTCAGATTGTGGACATGAATTACCCCTGAGGCCAGGCCTTCCTGATTGCACAGCACTGGTCCCACATGTTCACATGTGGCACTGTGATTGATTCAGAGATCTTAAAAGATTGAAAAAGGCCTTGGCCCAATGCTCTGCTATGGGGTGGCCTTGAGAGGTCACGGGGGTCAAAAGCAGCCCATATCCTCGGAACTGCCGGGTCGACGAGACCATTCTGTTGGGAGCAAAGACATTAAGAGGACAATCAACCCCCAAGAGCTCTTTCCTCCAGCTGCCTGGGGTTCAGACACCCTGCCTCATTGTTCTGGTGGGCTATAGCCCCCCCCCCACCCCCCTTCATATCTCATCAACTCTGCCCCAACATCAACAGAGGTGAAGTTGTCACATCGTCCAAATACGCTGTCATCTCCTCCACAGAACTTCAGAGGAATGATGTGTTGAAGGAAACACCAAGGATATGATGCTGGTGGGGGAAAAAAATGAAAATCAATTTTTTCCTAATTAACTTTTAAAATTTCCCGCTGAGCAATCAGGGACTCGTCGCTCAGAGTCCAATAATGAAATCAATTTGGTCAGGATTGTTTCAGGTGACTTTAAATGAGTATCTAATAACCAGAGAAAGATTGAAGGTCAGGATATCTGTTTGTTGCAGCTCACTTGATGGATGGCACTGGTGAAATGAAGTGGACTTTTCGCAGGGCTGGGCTGCGCTCCAAATCAAAGGCCAAGACTGTGTAGCCTGTGGCTTAGTGACTGCATATTTTATCTTAATGTACAGAAGGCCTCTTAATGTTGAATAGCAGTCTGAGAACTCTTGTGGATGTTTCTGCCCCATGGGCACATGGACAAACCGACCATTATTTTACAGCACCCAATGAAAGCTGACTTTTAGAGGAGATGCCAGAAGAATCTTTCCCTACATGTTGCGTTTTTCTAATTAAAACTAATGCATTTTCAGTTTATTTCTTTCCCATAAGTCTGAGGAAGAATGAGTGGCCAACATTAATTCATAAATGGATTTTGTGCTGTGGCCTCGTTTACAGCTCTTGGCTTGGTTACTCTAATAAAGTGTGTGTAGTATATTAACTCAGGTGATTTCCTCACATGTTGGAGTAAATGTAAATTTATTAGACATAGTGTTGTATTTCCTCCAAAAGAGCATTAAACAAATACAGATGCTACCACTTTTCCTTTTCTAATACTGATCCAAACATTACAGCGTTATACAGTTCCATTCCTGTGTTGTTGTTTCTTTAAAAACTGCAAAGCTTTAAAAAGGTGCTATTTTAAATTAAGTCACTTTTTCTTAAGATCGGCCTTTTAAAATGGGCTATTAATGCCCAAACTATTTAAGCATGCTATTTTTTTTCAGGTAAACTTTTTAAAGAAATAGAGAAATAAAGAATAACAGAAGCATCACTGAAAGTGCAAATTTGTGCAAAATTAGACTATTAAAAATAAGTTTAATTCTAGTTTAAAATTACTCGCTGTTCTGCTGTTAACATTAGATGCTACAGATGATGCCTATCTGAATACCAGGTATCAGTATTAAATCGATATCAGCAGAGTTCAGTGACCACAGAATCAACCTTTTGACATGGCCATTGTAGTCCCCTGACACATGCCACAATCTGTGGGGTGAGCTGATGAGAGAAGAATCCAAAAGAGAGTCCAGAAGGTTCTGGAGAAATTCTTTACTGAGGAGTGGTCTCAGATTCCTTGCTGTCATCGATTGTAGGTATGTATGTATTGTAGGACTCTGTCTAAAAGACAGGAGGCTGAGCTGGAGGTGGCGGAGATGAAGATGCTGAGATTTTCGTTGGGAGTGACAAGGATGGACAAGATTAGAAATGAGCAGATCAGAGGGACATTGAAGGTGGAGCAGTTTGGAGATAAAGCCAGAGAGGCCAGGTTGAGATGGTTTGGACATGTGTTGAGGAGGAATAGTGGATATATTGGGCAAAGAATGTTGGAGATGGAGCTGCCGGGTAGAAGGAGAAGAGGTGGACCTCAGAGAAGGTTTATGGATGTAGTGAAGGTGGACATGGAGATGGTTGGTGTGAAAGTAGA